>NW_015177034.1:238405-274041 GCF_001447785.1 Gekko japonicus | reverse complement strand
TGTAGTTGAAATTAGATTTTATAAAATTGTGTTCATCAGATTCTAAGCAGATAGGGTATAAGAGCGATTTGGCATGATTGATTTTGAGTCCAGCCACTGCGCCAAAACAGTCAAATAGGGCGGCTAAAGGATGCAAAGAAACTTCTGGGTGAGTTAGAAATACGGCCATGTCGTCGGCAAATAAACTCAGTTTGATGTGATGAGGACCTACAGGTATGCCGTGGATTGAGGGGTGTTCATGAATGGCCTGAGCCAACGGTTCAATTGCGCAGGCAAACAAGATAGGTGACAGCGGGCAACCTTGCCTTGTTCCTCGCGTGAGCTGAAAACTGGAGGAGGAGGAGCCATTAATACCCAAAAATGCAGATGGAGAGTTATAGAATGCCCTTATGGTGGTCAAGAATCTGGGGCCAAATCCAAGATTATTTAGCACTGCAGCGAGATAAGAAGGCTCTACAGTATCAAATGCCTTCTCAATGTCGATAGAGAGGACTAGAGACGAGGCAATTTTTTCGGAGCGGCAGTACTGGATAATATCGATGGTCTTCCGGGTATTGTCTGCAATGTCCCTTCCAGGGATAAATCCTGTTTGATCTGGATGAATTAGAGAGCCGATAAACCTGTTTAACCGTGCCACTAAAGTCGCGGCAAATATCTTATAATCCATGTTGAGGAGTGATATGGGTCTATACGACCCCATGCTGGTAAGGTCACGATCTTTCTTTGGGATGAGTATTATCTTTGCTTGATTCCATGTGGGAGGAATAGGAGTGCTTCTTGGGAGATTTATTTACCGCACCCAGTATCATGTTTCTATGCTATTAACCAAATATCCCAATAATATCTATACCTAGAGAACAATGGTGCATAATGTATAGTGATGGATATGAACCATATTTTTGCAGTTTGATTTGTGGCTGAACCAGGAACCAAACTACAAACTATTAGGTCAGTTCACAAATCGAACCAGTTTGTATTGTTTCTTTCTTTTTCTTTTTTTGGCTCCCCAGGAGGGGATTTTTTATTGCATTTTTAATAGACCACTGGATTTGCTGTCCTCTTCTTCCTTCTCGACCTCGGCTGTGTTTCCCAACTGCACTCTCAGGAACTCACGTGCTTTGGAGACAGAGTCAATCTTTTATTTTTTATTGTGTAGTTCTGGAATTAACCATCTGTAGACAGTGCTGTTTGTAGAAAAAGGATTAAGTCTTTATATTTCTTTCTCTTTTGCCTTATTTCAAATGGGATATCTTTTAGAATCATGATGGTATTGTTTCCGATTTTCAAGGGTAATCCTGTAGTTGCTTTCAGGACAGAATCCCTCACATGCTGCTTTGAGAATCCGACCACTATTTCCCCAGGCAGATTATTCTTCTTGATGTACACAGAATAGGACCTGTAGACCACATCCATTTCACTTGCAAGATACTCTGCTTTCAAATCTGTAACTGGGGCTAATGCTTCACTCAGGAGTTGCTTTAGATTCTCGCCTTTTAATTCTGGGACCGCTTGAAACCGTAGGACCAAATTTGCTTTCTCCATTTGCAGCTGTAAAAGTTGTGATTCTTCTGAAGCTTGTTTCTTTTCCAGCTTTTGCACCTTTTTCTTTACTTTTTTAGTGTTGGCATCCATTTCCTTCAACTTCTCAGCCGTTTGCTCCATTATTTTTAAAGTCTCAGTCAGTTGGAGCTGCTGAGTTGCAAGATTCTGGTTTAGAGTTGTCAGCTGTTGTTTGATGTTAGTCATCTGGTCCAGCAGAGGGCACAAGGAATCTGCCAACTTTTTGTAGAACTCAGTGATCTCTTCCAGTCAAGGGCTCATGTTCCCCACTGGTTTCACTTTTGCTGGTTTGTATTTTTCTGCCCTCTTCCCCGCCATTCTTTATGGATTGTTTACTTTTATGAAAACTTGCTAAAGTCTCTGAAATACACCCATATGCTTATCTGCACTCTGGTAGGTCTCTCAAAACAGATTTCAATGCTTTTTCTTCCGCTCTCCCCTTAGTATTTCGTTGTTTAGTTCATGCGCATGGGAGGGGCCCCCACTTGCTTTTCTTGCCATTCCCAGGGGGTAGCTTTTTTAAAAATCTCATATTCACTTTAACTCGACTCACTGTTCATTGTTGGTCATACAACCCCGCTCGGCACATGTTCAAAACGCTAGATCTCCGACGCTTGTCCCAGTCAGCGGCTCTAGATCCATACAGACACTTAGCGGCTGGACCGTCAGGGTGGAGGAGTGACTCAATTCCCCAGAATCACACTGGTGAAGAGGTCGCCCCTCAAAAGCCCCATGGCTAGGAGCCTTTTGCCAAGGCTCCAGGGGGTTAGCGGCCCATCGCCCCCCTCCTTTCCGCTGGTGCACAGATCACATCCCCGGGAGGTTCGGGAGATGCATCCACCAGTGTGTCACCATAAACCGAAAGTCCAGTTTGTATTGTTTCATGAGCCATTTAAAACTCTGCTTTCTGCTCCCTGCGAAAAGCAGCAGTGAGCAAAAACAGGGACTAAATGGCCAAGTCATTAAAAACCCTGCTTTCTGCTCCCCACCACTTTTCATGGAGAGCAGAAAGCAGAGGGTGAAATGGCTTGGAGCCATTTAGGGTAACTGAAATATACTGGGTTTTGAGACACATATAGTGATCAGTTCATAGTTAATTAGTGATTTTAGATTAACTAAGACAACTCTAGCAGGGCCAGAGCTCTGCTTATATGCATGCAAAACACCACACACACCCCACACACACACACTCCCCATGATAGGCTATTAACAAAACATTACTACTTGATTGGTTTATTCTAGAGTCTTGGCCAGCTATTGTTCTTGTGCTCTAAGCTCAGCCATTCTCTAGGGTATTTCAATCAGGGTGATTCAATTAGGGATGATTCAATCCCAATGTGTAACAGTAACCAACAAAGGTGAGACAAACAAAAAGAAACTAAAATATAGCTACAGACTCCATGCACAAGATATATGCAATTATACATTCAAAAGTGCTAAATATTATGGCAGGAATGAAAGTGAACTAACAAAAGACAAAGATCATTGCAAAAATTATAACACAACCTATAATAAAATCTAGTACTTTGATGGAAGACAATTATATGAAACTAGTTAAAGAAATCCAAAAAGATCTAGACAAATGGAATAACTTGCAGTTATCATTCATGGGAAGAATAGACGCAATTAAAATGAATATTTTTCCTAGAATTATTTGTCTTTTTCAAACTATTCCAATTTTACAGAAGCAATCATACTTCCAGGAACTGAACAAATTAACAATGAAATTTATATTGCAAGGGAAGGAATCTAGAATAAAACTGAAGGCATTACAGGAGTCTAAACAGAATGCATACTTTGGTCTTCTGGACTGGGGAACATATTATAAAGCTTGTGCATTGACATGGATAAGAATTGAAAATACTAGATTGTTGGCTATAATATTCATCTTGATCATTGGTTGCAAATATGGAAAATAAATGTTAAAATTGGTTTCCTCTATAGAGAATTTATATAAAGTGTTCTATACATGGCATATAATGCCAGAGAAATTAGCCAGAATGTACCCTGATATGTCTGACACATGCTGGAAATGTCAGATACGGGTGGGAAGCTTTTTTCATGTTTGGTGGAAGTGTAAAGAGGTGATGTTATATTGGAGTAGGGTACATAAAATGTTACAAAAAATATGTTTGATACCACTGCCATTCAAACCTGAAGCGTTTTTGCTTAATACTATGCCTGATGTAACAGATAAGAAAGTTAATCACTTAATTATACATATAGTTAAGAATTCTTTATGCTAAGTACTGGAAGAAATCAGAGATATCAACGGAAAATGAACTTTTGACCAAAAATTTTGAAATAGAAATTGATATATTGTCAGACTTGTTAAAAGACCGAAGTAACAAAAAGTGAGAGATAATTGGATACCATTTTATAACTGGGTGGAAAGAAACTTTGAGGACCATGAACCATAAATATAACTATTATAAACTTGAAGAAACTCTAACTTGAACTGTATAGAACTTGACTGTTTTCAGGAATCATTATAGAAGTTTTTTGGCAATTTGATTAAGCATCACTAGCTTTAGTAAATATATAAACAAAAGAGATCTGGAAACAAAGAATTAAGACAGAAAATTTGTAACAGCTATTATATAAACTGGATGGAACTTCCCTTTATGTGTTATCCCATCCCTTGTAACCTTCCTACCCTAAATTTATGGGGAAAAGTGCTAAATATCATTTAAAACCCAGAGTCCTATAGTTCTGCATATGAGTATCTAATCCCAATATAAAGACAAATGTCCAATCATATAAATACAGGTTAAAAGGCACAAATTATATCCCTGTACAAGAACCAATAACAAACATGTTTCAGCTAAAAGCCTCCTTCAGTGGTAGAATTCAAACTGAGCACTCCATAAATTTAACAAAAAATATACATACAACTCATCATACACAGAATGAACCTTGCTCACACTGAGATGTTCAGCTGATTCTTTTCTATTTGTACCTGAGCACTCCATTGGATCTTTGAACATTGAAGATTGGGCCTTAGATCATGGGCATATGGAATATTGTACATCTTATTTGCCCATTTGCATCCTCAGACAGTAAAAGGTCATAGACTCTACCATCCAAACCAGCCATTTCCTCCTGTGGAACCATTGTTTCCAATCTCCAGGTGAGGGCTGGAGATCACTCATAATTACAACTGCTCTTCAGATGGCAGAGGTCAGTTCCTCTGGAGAAAATGGTGGACTCAGTGTCATTATACTGTTATGAGGTCACCACAAGAAATTGACGCTGAGTACCCAAGGCCGGGGCACTCTCCCAGAGCCTCTTTCTAGAGCTCATTGTATTTATTTCCACAATGGGCTTTATTCCTAGTAGGAAATAAGAGACAATCATCCATAGATGGTTTTCCCAATTTTGCTCATAGATTATTTCTAGTTATAGTATCAAAAGCGTTTCTGAGATCCATGAAGCCTACACTTACTGATCCCTTCTTATTGTCTGTATATTTATTAATAATAAACTGTAGAATGTGGCAGTGATCGATTGCACTCACTCGTCTTCGGAAGCCAGATTGGTCTTTCCCCAAGATTTTCTTGTTTTTCAAGCAATTTACCAACCTGCCATATAGCAGGGATGCATATAATTTACACACAGCTGACAACAGGCTAGTAGGGCAGTAATTGCAAAGGTGGAGTGGGTCTCCTTTCTTGTGTATTGGTACAATGATATCATGACACCAAATCCTAGGCATTATGCCTGTATCATTAACTTGTGTAAAGACTGGTGCCAAAACTTCTGCCCACCAAGTTGGGTTTGATTTAAATAATTTAGGAGGGACCATGTTAGGGCCAAGAGCTTTACCTGACTTCATTTGCATTATTAAAATTCTAACTTCTGAGACAGGAGGCCATGAATTGGTGCCGGAAGATAAAGCCAGCTGAGCATTTGAGTCAGCCACAGTTGGATCAGAAAACAGAGCTCTAAAATGTTATTGATGTATTGATGTTTCAGTTTTAACTTTCCTCAGGAAGCCGCCATATTCCACTTTGTTTACACTTCCAAACCGCTATGCCAGGACTCGAAAGACTCATCGTTTCACTGGTACTCAAGTAAGTCTCTCAGAAAAAAGCCGCTGTTTATTACCCCCCTCCCCCTTCACTACATTAATCCATTCATGTGCTTAGGAGGCGTCCCTCCTTTCCCCCTGCTTTTCCCCCGGGGGGGGGGTACTCCATTTTAGTAAAATAGTCCGTTTATTTCAAACTCACGTTCATTGTTGGTCATATCTTGACCCCGCTCTCTTCATATGCTATTCTGCTTGATCTCCTGTGTTTGTCCCGGTTAGATTGGCTTGTACCCTAAGGTCACCCATCGGCTGGACCATTGGGGCGGAGGGAAGCCTCTATTCTCCAGCATCAAGCCATCGAAGAGGCTAACCCTCAATATCCCCCTGGCCTGGAACCCTTCACAAGGGCTCCATGGGGGTGCCCCTTGAGGTGGCACCCCTCCAAGCCGAGGGTGTGCTAATCGCCTCCTCGGGCATCAAGGAGAGCGACCACCATCACCGATCCACCCACCGGATGTCCCCCAATGTTCTTGAATCTTGGTGGGTATTTTGGGGAGAGGCTCCAGCAGCTACCCTGTGAGTTTGGAGCCTCTCCCTCAAACTCCTCTGCCTTCAGCCCCCAGAATATACCCCATGTTTTCACCATTGACTTCAATGGCCCATAGGATATAATGGGGCTGAAATTGACATTCGGCTCGCCGAAAGACTCCCGAATTGGCTCGTACTGACGAAACTGACATGTGGGAGTCTTACTGCCGGCGGAATCCTAATTGGCTGAATTTATTTTATTTTTTTTGCACACCCCTAATCAAATTTACAGAAAAATTTTGGGTCATAAAATTTGTCATGCCAGCCCCCCAAGTTCCATGACAATAACTTTAATTGTCAATCATTGGAGATTTTCTCCAAGTTTCCCCTTCAGTCATGGAAGATACAACCATTTCTAAGTGAGGCTCCATGTTCAAGAGCATTAAGTCCAGGTAGAAATATGCAACCTATTTCCAAGTCACAGTCCATCATTTGGTTGGTAAGTGACTCTCCATTATTTTAAAGTTTGTCTGGGATGGCAATGGAAGACAGAATTTCAGTTGGAGAAATTAAATTTGTTGTTTCAACTTGGGAAGCTAAATTTGTTTTTTGAGAGCTACCTTCCAAGCAGCAAGGTGATGTCTGGATTGATTAAACTTCTTTTGATTTCAAAAGCTTTGTTCTTAACCATTCCAATCTTGTTATTGCTAGTTTTTGAACTTCTGGGAGGGTCGAGAATGAATTAATTCAATCTTCTTCAATAGAGTTTTCAAAATGTTAACATTCGTTTCCATATTGAGGGTCTTCAAGTGTGGTTGGCATACTAATTTTATCTTGTTGGAGCATGTTTATAAAAGAATCTTTCATATTTATTGAAGAATTTACATGTTGCTAATTCGAAAGCAGAGGAGTTATGATAGTATTAGCAAAGACTCTTTCCAGAAAAATCCCCCTAGTTCCCCAAAAGGGTTTCTGTCGAAGTAGCATTTCTGGAATTTTTGAACTGTTAAAAGTAAGTAGTATCCTCTGTGCTTGAGTCAAGCTATTCAGTTCTACCAAATATAAGTCTACTGGGATGTGGCTCTCCAGGAATAAAATTCTCAGAAGATTAATAGCCTGTTTCTTAGACTTCCAGATAGGAGTCTGTCACTTGTACTGACATATAGTTAGGCAGACCTTGTATGGCTGCAAAATCAAATTATAAGATTCCTTTTTATCTCTGGCCTAAATTCTATCTTGCCTAAATTACTTCCCTTTGGGGCTGAGTTAGTAAAGGGACAGGCATTACTTGACATGCTGTCATTTGCTGGAATTGCTGGTCCTTTTAGTCTAGTCATAGCCCTTGTAAGTTGCTCAAGACTTGATTCAGTTTGTTGTAATGATGTAAAAATAAGGTCCACTGTCTTAGCTGTCAGTAAAGAAAGCTCTTTTAGAGCATTATCAGCTTCCCCTGTACTGGTTGTTACTTGTGGTAAATTATCAATTTCCACAGTTTTTGCAGTTTCCATAAGGTTTTCCTCAAGGTTAGAAGTATCAGCCAGTACATATTGATTTGCAGTAGAAGTACTGAAAACTGTGGCCTCTTTTGCTGCAAAATAGTCCACAATTTTTTTTCTGTTTGCAAATAGGAGGTCACGTAATCACTTACTTGTTCTCATTACTCAACCATGCTATGATTAGTGATAGTAATTAGCCATTTGAACTAAAGCTTGACTTTGCAATTTACAACTTCCAGATATTATTTAATCTTCACTTATATATATTTAACAAGAGTCAGCAAAAGACAAATGATGTTTTAAGAGGTTTGTTATTTAAGACTGAAGCTTTCACTGGTTTACAGCAGCTTACAACAGCTTTTGATGTCTCAGCGTTCCTGGTTTATCTCTACAGAGAGATTCAAGGTGAAATTCCAGAGTCTGTTTTGAATTGAAGGCCCAGGTCATGAATGTTGTCCATGCAATGTACTACTGTAATGCATTCTACACTGACCTTCCCTTGAGGCTGACCTCAGAACTCCAACTGATCTAGAATGTGGTGGTGCCATTTCTGATGGAACACCATGCATTGCACACATTCAACCTGTGCTACACCAGCTACACTGGATCCCAGTGGAGTACTGAGTCGGGTTCAAGGTTTTGGTAATGATCTTCAAGAATCAACCTCCAGGGTCTGGGACCTACATATCTTCAGAACCACCTCCTCTGAAGAGTGCTACGCTCTGCTGGAAACAATCTACTGGTGATCCCTGGCCCCAAAGAAGTCCAGCTGCCCTTGACCAGAGCAATGCCCTTCTCAGCTCTGGCTCTGACTTGGTGGAACTCTCTGCCACATGACATCAGGGCCCTGCAGGACCTAATGCAATTCCGTAGGGCCTATAAGGAAGAGATGTTCCGCCAGGCTTTTGGTTGAGAATAGCAACAGGGTTCATCGGGCTGGCACCCTCCTCTTTTCTCTCCTCCATCTTTTTTCTGCCATCTCCTCCTTCCCCTGCTTGCAAGACGACAAAGTCCAGAACTGGTTGAAGACAATTTTATGCACCATTGGGGGTTGGTTATAAATGCACTAAGTATTTTAAAGTTAATCTATATTATAATTTTAATACTGTTATGATGTATTTTATCCTATCATAGTTCATTGCCCAGAGCCCTGTGAACTCAGGGATTGGGCGATCCAAAAATTCAAAGTATAAATAAATAAATAATGTAACTGGTAGTACTTCCAAAGCAGATGGAAACCTTATGCATGCTATTTGTGTAACTGAGAAGCAAGGAAGAAAGCTGTGAGTCATTGCAAACATCCTACCTCCAATATTTTGCATGCATCACTTAGCCGAGCATCTGGGGGCATGTGAAGAAGCAATGGCAAATATAACTTGTTACACATTTTAATCTGTTAGTTTTAACGGGAAAGTCATTTTCAGTACAAGCAGCTCTGAAGTTTTACAATTGCTGACAATCTGCGTTCTTTTTTTAAAAATGGAACAAGATACCATGTCCGAGCTTCTTAGGGGAAGTAATTCCAAAGCTCTCCTCTCACTCTGTCATTAGTAATCTGAGTTAACCACAGTCAAAATCAATTCTACATGAAAATCTGGGCTCAATGGTATCTTGATTGGCAGACAAAGGTGGCTGCTTGGAGGTGAATGAAGCATCTAAATATAGGCCATGCACTCCCTGTGATGCACTCTGGACAATATAAAAAAAGATCATTTGCATTTTTAACTTAACAGATTTACAGAGATGGCCTCCTGTGGTCTGGAGACAAACTGGTAGCTGAGCTGAGCAATAAGCAGCTTAGCCCATGCAACCTGAAGAGCCAGTCCAAAATCAGCAAATCTGTAGGACCAGCAGAACGTTTTTTCCCCTGGATGCTGAAATGGTAGCTGCAATACTACCCTCTTCTTCTCTGCAGTTGTGATGCTGAAGCACAACAGAGAGCAGACAACAGGTGCTGGAATTCCTGATTCAAGACCGCTGGTGCCTTACAACATTTTTCCAGAACAGGTCTTGAGAGGTAGAGCCGTCATCACTGGGTGCACTGACATATTGTTTATGGACAGGAGCCTTATGATCCCAAGATGGCAGCTGGGTACAACAGTCCAAACTGCAGAAAAGTCATAGGGCAATGGAAGTGGAGAGGGGAACAAAAGGACAAAATAAACCCCAGCCTTCTGGACTCACTGGAATTTGATACAGAGGCACCCACTCAACCAGATAGAATTGCCAATTCTGGGTTGGGAGATTTGGGGATGGAGTTTGGGGAGAGTAGAGTTTGGGGGGTAGGGAGTTCAGCAGAGATATGTCATGCATACCCTCTGAAGCTGCCATTCGCCCCAGGGAACTGATCTCTGTCATCTGGAGACCAATTGAAATCTAGGAGAACAACCGCTACTCCCCAGAAGTTAGTAACCCTGTGCCCAAGGAGTGTTGGAGAAAGGCCAGAGGAGACAGTGAAGCTTGGTATGAGATAGCATCTTCTGAGTCAATTCTCCTTCTGCTGTTGGCATGAGGAAGGGAAAGGCCAACAGGCCCACAAGGGATGGATTGAATTCCAGCATTTTTCTAGTGCTTAACGTCCTGGGACTTTTCTCTTCTTGGTTTGACCACCAGTTAACTAAATACAGTGCTATATCAGCACCTGGGGCACCAAGCAGCTCCCCCTGGCATATTGGGGCACCTCCTGCCATAGAGCAGTGTCAGTACATGCCTTCTAATTAGCTCTTGCGCATATGGACTGAGCACTGGGAATGGGCATAAACTGGCTCACAAACAGAAGTTCATGATAAATGTTAGCCAGTTTGTGGTTTGCGAAGTGATGCTCACGAACTTAAGAGCCGCCATGAACTTCCATGAATTTTAATGAACATTGTGGCGGTCCTTGGTGGTTCAGGAAGGACTGAAAGCATTCTGCTCCCTGTGAAAAGCGGAGGGGAGCAGAAAGCAGGGATTTAAATGACTCAGAGCCATTTCAACCTCTGCTTTTTGCTCCTCTCTGTTTTGGGTGAGAAACAGAAAAGGGGTTTAAATGGCTCAGCTGTTTGGAAACCCTTGCTTTCTGCTCCCTACAAAAAGCCACAGGGAGCAGAAAGGTTTAAACTTAAAGGTTTAAACTTAAAATGGCTCATGAACCAATACACACTGGGTCAGTTCACCAATCAACCTTCTGGTGTGTATGCATTCATAGTTCAGCCACAAACCACAAACTGAACAGCAAACATGCAGTTTGTGTGTATCCCTACTGAGCACAGCATTGCCTCCAACAGTGACATACAAATCAAAGCTTTTATCATATGCATTTGTTTACTTACTTGATACCTCACCTTTCTCTCCAATAAAGACCCAAAGGAGCTTTGTCATTCTCCTCTCCTCCATTTTATCCTCACAATAACCCTGTGAGGTAGGTTAGGCTAAGAGTGTGTGATTGGTCCAAGGTCATCCAGAGAGCTTCCATAGCAAACTCAGAATCCAAACCTGGGTCTTCCAGATCCTAGTCCAACACTCTAACCAGTACACGACGCAAAATTATCATGACATTTCTACAATTTGAGCTTGAGTGGGTATAATAACTCCCCCACCCCCAAGATTCCTGCCAGGGTGGCAGGCTCTCATCATTGAAAGGAAGGCAAATTGCCTTCCCTTCAATGAATGGAGCATGCTGCCTCTGCAACATGACTCCAGAGACTGAGGGGGGTTAAAGTGTAACCCCCCCTTCTCTGGAGTAGTGCCACAGAAGCAGCACACTCCCTTCATTGAAGGGAAGGCAATTTGCAGAACCTAGTTGCAGAAGATACGCACAACCAACAAATAGCAAGCAGTTAAAAGCAACTGTAGTAGAGATGGGACTATATAGATTTTTCTCTTTTTGATTATTCATATTTCTCTGGTTTTTATAGGTTTATTATAGATTTAACATGCATATTGGAAGGTAATGAAGGCCTGGTATATAGGAGGCCTTCTTTGTGGGTCAGGGTATTTTTCCTGTTGAGGTTAACAGACAAGACAATAACATTCTTTTGGCACAAAAGAAGGTAGAAGGTTCATGGTTCTAATTGTTTAGGTTACAACGTCATAGTGTCTGGGTCAAAAGGATCTTTTACTTGGTATCAGAGAAATACACTTTTGGGTGAGAACAAGCTTTAGCCGATATGGCTTAGGTCATGTCAAGTAAATATGTGACGCTATTGCATAGACACACCTTTCTTACATTTGACCAATAAGGAGATTTTTATGTAAATGTTGTTTAAGTTTTTGTAACCAATTATGCCTTTTGAATATTATTCCCATGATGATGATATGATGATGTCATTTTAAGCATTTAACTTCATGTATTTCCTGATTGGGCTCAGAAAGCAGTCAACTTTAATGGGTCCTTTGGCCTAACTGTTTTCCGTATTTCATTGCAATAAAATACAAGAACTTCCTCCTCATTTTGACTTCAATCTTCTATTTTTGACTGGATATTAATTTGTATAACACAACTGTAAGCTCCTTTGGGTTCTCCCTGGGAAGAAAAATGAGATAAAAATATGGAAAATCAAAATTAAAAAAATTAAAAAGAAGTAATGGAAAGGAAGGGAGGGCGGGATAGAGGTAAGAGGAGAAACATGATTATATTTATGTGCAAAAAACAGTGAGATGAGCTGCAAAGTGAAGAATAGTTACTGTAGGTGTAAAGAGAGGATAAAGGATGCCCACCAAAAGGGGCACTTCAGAAATCAGGACTAACTTTCAAAAAAGTGACTGAGCAAATTTTATCAGTATCTTCAGAGTAAAGTGAAGAACAATAGATTACAACTGAAAATGCCAATAGTTTGCAATTATGACGACAAAAAAGTATTTAAAAGTTCACACCTAAATTCCCAATATATTTGACGATGTGAGCAAATTGTGTTAGTCTTTAAGGTATTACTGGTCTCTTGCTCTTTTCTACTCCTAATATAGAATGCTGAAAAACTGTGTGTAGCTTAGAAATATTTCTGGTACGATGGGAACAGTAATTTAAAATACATCTAGCCTTGTGGTGCTGAAAGGTCTCTTTCCCATCCATCAGCTTAACCAGCTCTCTGTCAGGATCAATAGCTGCTAACAGGTGGTCCCTTCTAGCTCCATGGCTTTCAAATACACTCCTGGCTCAGGAAATGAAGACCTCAAGAAAGGAGCACAGAAGGCTACATTTAGAACAGCGCTTGTAAGTGAAACCTGACTCCAGGCAACAAAGGTCAAAGAAGATCGGGACGGCAAAGGATGAGATGGTTAGACAGTGTCATAGATGCAACGAACACGAAATTGAGCAAACTTCAGAGGAGGGCCTGGCGTGATCTTGTCCATGGGGTCGCGAAGAGTCGGACTCGACTGTGCGACTGAACAACAAAAAAGCAGTCTTCAACAACAACAACAGGAATTAAGATGCTGCTCTGGAGATGGACTATACTAACACAGTTGCGCTGATGCACTACTTTGTAAAAAAACAACAGACTGGGAATTTGCCCAGATAAAACAATCTCTCCCCTTTTCCTCTTTTGAAAACACCTTCTAAAACATCTAATCTGATTTTCTCGTTATACTTCCAAAAGTAATAAATTCTCTGGAAACAATACATTTCAATTTTATAAGGCTGATGCCTAAGTTGCTTCTTTGGATGCAAAAGCTACTGTTACAAACAGTAACAGCAAAGAGTCTTGTGGCACCAAAAGTGTGACAGATTTATTGTGACATAAGCTTTCATGGACCCCTGCCCACTTTACCAGATGCATCATTCTCAGTTAGCAAATACATAATAAATATTCAGTCCTTAATTTGTCACAGAACTCTTTACTGTTGTTGCTACAGCAGCCCAACATCATTACCCAGTTGTAATAAAAATGTAGCCTCTGTGACTGCAAGTTTTTTTTTAGGAATTATTGTGTTGTTTTTTAAAACTTTCACACTCCCCCACACTCACTTTCACACTCAATTGCTAATATTACTTCTAATGCTCATGGCCCAAATAACAATAATTGCCGGATGACACACTGGCTTCTATTTAAGCTAACATCTCAATGACTTGGCATATGCATTACATCTGTATTACACTGGAATCTAAATGGCACTTGATAAAGTATGCCTTTCACATTGCATTCAGCTGTTAATGAGATGGAGGGGGGGCCTCAGGGCACTGACCAGAAGCCCTTTGCCTTATCTAAGAATAGCTTCCATGCCTTTGCTGAAACTTACTTCCTGACACTCAGATGCATGCTGGTGAGATATTCACACCTTGTTGGAAAGTCTTTATTTGTTCAGTTTAAATAATATTCACCCAACTTGTTAATTAACAGGATACTTTTACCATGGCTCTTTGTCACCTGTCTGTCTTTTGGACAACTGGTTGACTTCCTTGGTGAACACTCTGGGGAATAGAAGGGGATATATTCATATATGGATGGGCACAAACCATTTGATGAGCAAAAATTCATGCTGAATTCTGGCCAGATCAGGGTTCAGAGGTGACATTTGGCATGCACATGGTCTCCGAAGAAATCTCCACGCTTTTGGGCATGGGTGGCTCAGAAAATGAAACCCACTCAGAAAATCTGGAGTGAAATTACTAGACAACAGTGTGTGTGGGGGGGTGTTTTCCAGCCATGGAAACACAAATGGGGATCCACCCAGCTTGACAGGCACTGCTGTCTGCCAGTAACAGAGTTCCCATTCATTGGAGTGGGACTCAGATTTATATAAGTGCAGGATGAGGGCATGTTCCCTTTGTGGGCATTGTGGTTTTGGATGGAGAGGGTGTATTCGTGAAAGAGCCAGGGGGCTTTGATTTGCCCTGGGTTGCTCTGTGTGGCAATTCGAATTTTGTTTGTTTGCTTGCTTTTTTGCTGCAAAAGGTGGAAAAATCAGGATTGAATTCCTCTTTCACATAGCATATTTGTTTAACGCGATGTTCCTGCTATCTGCTTCCTTGGTGGTTTCCCTTCCTTTTTCTTTTCATTTTATGTCAACGAGGGATTGTTCTTTGGGGATTTTTTCCCCAGGCTGCTTTTGGGGGGAAGCTTCAACTTAGTTCTCTGCCATTTTACACACACACACACACACACACACACACACACACACGGTGGGCTGCTTTTCATTTTGGGGTGATCTGTTGTTGTGTACCCAGAGAAACCGTGCACGTGGTCGGGTCTGCACGTGGCCATGTGAATGACCCAAGCTTCTCTTCCAAAGACAATAGACCGAACGGATCCTAGGGCACACCTATCAGATGGCTAGGATCCGAGATTTGACCTATGGGACTTGGGTGCACTGTAAATATCCTGTCACGGGTGTGGGTGTGTGTTTCGGTGTGGTTTGCTATGGGGATATAAGCCGGCCTCTGGCCCAACTACTTGATCTCAAGTTCTCTATATGCATGAATAAAGTATGAGCTGAAATCACTCCGCTATGCCTCAGTCTCAGTACTTTATATCTGTGTTTGTCTTTACCTCCCACTGACTTGACTTTACTGCCCACTGCTCTCCATTAGAAACCCCCCTACTGACCTGCTTCTTCTTGTGGAGAGGGGGGGTGACCTGTGTTTGTCAGCCTGCCTCCCTGCACCCACCCTGCCTTGGGGGACTTATACCAGAGTTACTGGGGTGACTTCACTTTACTCTCAGCTCTCCATTTGAATCCCCCCCCCCACTGACCCGCTTCTCCTTGGGGGTGATCTGTCTTTGTCAGCCTGCCTTCCTTCCTCCTGCACCCACCCTGACTTGGGGGAATTGATCCAGATCAGTATAACTTGAGTGATCCCTTTATTGCTTGGCTCTCCATTAGAAACCCCACCCCCCCAGCCCGCTTCTCCTTGGGGGTGATTTATCTTTTTCAGCCTGTCTACTTTCCTTCTCTACTCACCCTACCTTGGGGGAATGTTCCAGACCAGTGTAACTAGGGTGACCACTGTACTGTCCATCCACCATCCTGCTCTCCTTTAGAACTCCCCCCCATTGACCTGCTTCTCCTTGGGGTGATCTGTCTTTGTCAGCCTGCCTCCTTTTCTTCTCCACCCAGCCTGACTTGGGGGATTTGTAACTGGGGTGACTTCCCTTTACTCCCAGCTCTCAGTTTTAACCCCACCACCAACAACCTGCCTCTCCTTGGGGGCGATCTGTCTATGTCAGTTTGTCTCCCTGTAGCCACCCTGCCTTGAGGAACTTGTTCCAGACTTGGGGAGTGACCTGGGGTGATTTTAGTGCCCAGCTCTCCACACCTAGTTTGAAACTTCCCCCCAACTGACCTGCTTCTCCTCTGGGGAGCCATTGATCTGTGCCTGTCTGCCTGATTCCCTGCTTGCCTGACTGCCTGCCTGTTTCTGTCTCTGGCAACTTGACAAGACCCACTTAATCAACTGTCCTTGGTTGCGGTTGGGTTGGGTGCTTCCAGTGTCGGGGAAAAAGGCAAGGATGGAGGGCAAATGATTGATGTGGATGGCCAACTGTTCTCCCTCATGGAGGACAAGGGCCTTTCACTGGCTGATGCACATGTGGCTGCCTGGTACACCATCCCCTCCAGGAGAACCATGAGCTAGCAAGTGTTGCTGTCCATGCACCTCTCCACAGTGGAGCTGGACAACACCAAGCAGAGCGCAAGGCCGAGCTATCCACCTGACAGCAGACCTCTGGAGCAGCTGGCACCTTGAATATTACCCACAACACCTGGGTCTCTGAATTATGATGGGGGAATTAGCTTAAGAGGTGCACAAGCTAGGGATTGTCCTCCAACTAGACCAGAATCAGAACCCTCTCAGAGCAGCACAGATGACAGTCAGGAAATATCTTTTAGAAATTTATTAAGTAAATATTCCTAATACATTCCGTTAATTGGTAAAAATATCACACACACATACACAAGAGCTAATAAACAAAGGGTTGAGGTGATCTTAAGAGGACGGTCAACATCAGTGTAAATACAGAGCATTTAACATAAGCATTTAAAATATATAGTATTTAGAAAGTTTTACATATTGTATACATTTATTATTAAAGCCTAGCATTACCGTTAGTTACTATTAACATTAGCTATTAGACATTGATTATTACATTATACATAGGGCTGCAATACTCATCCGGGAGGATTACTCCTTCAAGCCACTCCCCATCCCAGAGATCACTGGTATTGATTGTTTTTGCCTGGTGTGGGACACTGAGGAGAGCTTGGCTGTATGTTTGGTGTACCGACTGCCTAGCACATCGCCAGACAGCCTACTGAGCATGTTGGACATGGTAAGTGGATGGGCCTTGGAGTTCCCGAGGCTATTAGTTCCGGGGGACTTCAACATCCATGCTGATAAGGCCGTTACCTCCAGTCAGGCTTCAGACCTGGTGTCTTTCATGGCAGCACTGGGGCTCTCCAAATTTGTATAAAGTCCCACACATCAAGCGGACCACACACTAGATTTGATCTTTGGCATGGGGATGAAAATGGATCTGATTGAGAACGATGAAGTGCCATGGTCAGATTATTGGGTTGTTCCAATGGCTGGTTGTTCCGACCCCCTCTCTGTCTAGGCGACGAATTAATTTATGCTCTCCCATGGAGACTAATGGACCCAATTGGGCTACAGAATGCTCTGTGGGATCTAATGCCTTCTGGTGACTCATTGGACGAGTTGAAAGAAGACTGGAATTCCCTTCTTTCTGAAGCCATCGACGTAGTTGCTCCCTAACATCCTCTCCATTCCCGTCAAAAGTAATTCCCCTGGTATACTACGGAACTCAGGGGGATGAAACAGGAACTCAGACAACTTGAGTGAGTTTGGCAACATGCTCATGATGAAGCTTCAAGAACATCAAAGAAGGGGTAGTTCTTTTGAGGGGAGACCTAAATTTTATTGTTGATCCTAGTATGGATAAGACACATCATTCGATCCGCTACAAATCTCTCACACCTAAAACTACTGGACTGGTGAAACTTCTATGTGATTATGGTCTGATAGATGTCTGGCATTCCCTTTGTCTGAAAGAAAAAGACTTCACTTTTTATTCTACCCAGCACCATACTTATACTAGAATAGATTACTTACTGGCATCGTCTTCCATGTTTCAGCATTTTTGCGATCCGTGCATTGAAAACTTCCTGTGGTCTGACCATTGTTGGGTTGGATGTTCAATGGTTAGGGATGAAATATTACATACCAGACCACCTTGGAAGATGAATACTTTTTAAATACATGATGAAGCTATTAGCAAAAAAATAAAAAATAATACTGAGGATTATTTCCAAAATAACTCATCATATCCCCATTAATGAGATAGGATGCCCTGAAGCCGTCACTCAGAGGGTTCTTAATTTACAAGACAGTTTTTCTGAAAAAACAAAAACAGTCTATGGGTCTCGAATTAAAACAGAAAATCATAGATTTGGAACAACAGCATAAACGAACTGGAAACCAAACGATATACAAAAACTTATTAGCAACCCGGAGACAACTTGAATTATTGGAAACCACAGATTTACAAAAGCAGTTTCTTCTTCTTCGTCAAAAGACATGGTATCACAGCCCCAAAGCTCTTAAACTCTTAAAGTATCATCTGCATTGGAAAGCAACATCTTTACTGATCTCTTCTATAATAGATGATAAAGGACAGACAAACATACAACTATTATGATAAAACAGGTGTTTAAGGGCTTTTACTCATCCTTGTATGACTCCACAAATCCTCACCCTGACCTTATAGGACACTTTGCAACGCCATCCAATGCCTACTTTGTCCATGTAACATTGAAATTTGTTGGAACAGCCTTTTACATCAGAAGAATTTTTGAAAACAGTCAAAAATATGAAAAGCAATAAATCTCCAGGACCCAATGGATACCCGACTGAATTTTAGAAAAAAAATAGGTGGGTTTACTATTGGAACCACTTGCTCAAATTCGTGATCAGATTTTAGAAACCGGGCTTCTTCCACCTTCATGTCAGCAAGTAATAGTGACGGTGATTCCAAAAGAAAAAACAGGGTCAACTACTCCTGCAGATTTTTGCCCAATTTCATTATTGAATGTAGAATGCAAGATTTTTACAGCTACTTTAGCAGTCCTTCTTAATACCTTTATTAGTCAATACATTAACCATGACCAGGTTAGGTTCATTCCTGGTAGAGACCTGATAGAGTATATGCACAGGGCTTTAAACCTAAGACAATATGCACTGAAAACAAAAACTAAAATGTTGATGCTTTCATTAGATATTAGAAAGGTGTTCGATTCACTGGAAATTCCCTTTCTAAAATCTGTCCTAGGTAATATGAGCTGTAGCCATAACTTTTTATCTGCAGTACTGGAACTGTATGAAAAACCTCAGGCACAAATAAAGATCAATAATTCATTATCAGAGTCTATTCAGATTCAGAGAGGAACCCACCAAGGTTGCTGTCACGGCAGGACCAGGGGGCGTGACACAACCAAGCAAAAGTCCAGGAACAGTCCGAGGTCAAGCCAGGCAAATCAGGTAGCAAGGTTCAAGCAGGTTTAAATCACAGTCCAAAAGCAGGGTCAGACATACCAAAGTGTCAAGTCCATAAATCACAACAATACCAGAGGAGTCAGAGATGAACACAGGGTCAACAAAGCCAAAGGTCAAAAGCCGAGGATCAAGCCGAGAAGAATTCCACAAGGTCTGGAGCAGAGATGCAAGGATTCAGGTCCTGAACAAACGACGTTGCCAGCACAAATGACTGCTGGCAACAGACTTGCATATATACAGTGCTAGCTAATCAACTCATTAGCTAGCCAGGAGTGAGGACAGGATCCTGTCAGTAATCAGGGCTAAGAGATCTTCTGGCACGCATGCGTGCATTCTGCCTTCACTCTCTCAGCTGTTGTCTTCTTACATTCCTGAGCCTGGTTACAGGTGGAGGCGAGTCTGATGATGAATTACTGGGCTGCAGCAGAGACTGATCCCTTGCAGGTGTTCCCTGGGAGGCTCTATCCTCCTCACCACTTAGATAGCTTTCAGCTACAGGATCCAGTCTTTGCCTTTCTGCTGCAGTACTGTCCTCAGGAGCCTGTTCAGGGTCCTCAGGAGCCTGTTCAGGGGCATCAGCAAAGGCAGGCATGACATCAGCAGGGGCAGGCATGACAGTTGCCCTCTTTCACCAGCTCTATTTGCCTTAGCTATCGAACCCCTTGCCAATGCCATCAGAGCAGAGGATTCCATCGAAGATCTATCTATTGGGTCCCATATTTACAAGATCAATTTATTTGCCAATGATATGCTTTTATTTATTACAGAACCTGAGAACTCTTTGGAAGCTCTCCAGAAACTCCTGGAAAGTTATGCTCAAGTCTCCGGTTTACAAATCAATCAAAATAAATCTGTCATCCTCCCTTCTTTTCTGACTGTGGAAGAAGAATGTTTTCTTAAGTTGACTTATAATTACAGATGGTCTACATCTGCTCTCAAATATGTAGGCACATCCCAGTTAATTTAGTAGATTTACAAAAATATAATCATGATGCAGCCTTTCAGGATATAAAGCAAAAGCTAACTGCATGGGATGACAACTTACTTTCATGGGCAGACTGATATGATATTGTGAAATCATTTATATTGCCAAAATTTATATTCCTTTTCCGGGCAATACCTTTAGATATTGCTGCCACTACCATCTTGGAACTTAAAGAACTTAAAGCACTTTATTATCATTATTAATAGTATGTTATTGATTGTATCTTTGCGATTTTATTGGATTTTAATGAATTTTATGTATGGGCTTATGCCCCTGTAAGCCGCCCTGAGCCCGCTTGCGGGGTAGGGCGGGGTAGAAATACCTGAATAAAATAAAATAAAATAAAATAAATAAATAATAAATGGCAATCTGCTCTTCTAGATTTTTTCTGGGCCCACAAAAAACATCGGATTAATAGACGTACCCTGGTATGACGTGCAGAACATGGAGGGTTTGGAGTACCAAGCCTTATTAATTACTATTATTCAGCACATCTGGCCACAATACTTAATATTTTTTACAATAATAATTCTGGGGACTGGACAGAGGCACATAAGCACTATAGCTCCTCTTTGGATCGTCAAGCTGTGTTTTGGCAAGATCCTAAGTTACAACAGGCAGAGAGACAAATTAATCCATTTTTGATTACTTTGATTCGTATATGGGACACGTTTACACTTAAATTACTACCACCAATATAAAAATTTATGTCTTTTACTGGTCACGACTGGTTTCTTTATGGAATGTTTAGTTCAGTTCAGTTTATTAAGTTTAAAAGCCCATAGGCCGTACACCATAAAAGATTTTTAAAATTTTAAAACATTTAAGAAAACAGTATAGGAGAACTGTGCCACATCTGTTATGCAATTTTGGCACAAACTACTCAACAGGAGTCTCAACCTTGTAGCTTCTGGAAAGGGTGAGAGTTTCAATAGCCATTTTTCCAAGAACTTTCCTCTCCCAGCTCTACATTTTGGGCAATGAAAGAATATGTGAGTGAGTGAATCTATAGCTGCTAATGGGCAGTCACAGTAGCATTGGTTTGCTGGAACACTTTGAAAGTGGCTCTTCATCTGTGCAGATGGAAAAGCATTGCAGCATGCCACCATGTATGCTCTCCTCAGCTTGGGGATAGACACTACATACAGATAGTGTGGTGTGTTGTATTTGGTGGGGTATTTAATCCCTAAATGGAGTGGTGAACATTTTCACATGCCGTCCATTTGGAGTGCAGCCCAGTCGCATTCCATTAACTTCATGATGAGCTTAGCTCTAATTTTAGATGTTAATTTTTCTGTTTTATGTATGCCCAGTTGCTTAAATTTGATGTCCACAGCATTATGTTATCTCTGCCAACAGCGATCCTGTACTGATAAAATGGTAAGAGTTGGAAGGTTTCCAATTGACTGCAACTTTCCAAATCAAGGTTGAAATCTTTGGTAAGCATACTGAGCCTTAATTCTGCCCCGTATCTTTTTGGCTCTCCACTTTGGTTTACAGGCCCGATCAATCAACTGGAAAGAATTCAACTAACCTTCTTCCATAAGATTCTATCTTTGCCACCTTCCATTGCCTCACCAGTGATACATCTAGAGATGGGCTTTCCAAAGATTTCTTTATGGAATGACTGATTTGGAATGTGCACAATGGAAAAGCTCTAAGACGACCAAACGTCTGGATCTTACAGATGGTAAACAGTTATTGGACAAGACCTCTCTAGAAAATAAGCTACACGGTATGATAAACTGCGACACATGTGCTCTCAGATTGATATTCATCGAATTTTGCAGCAGCCTTTGACAGGTTTTGAGCACATTCTCCAACAACACTCTGGAAAATATAAATAACTGATCTCGATGATTTATAGGACGCTTGAAGGATTAGATTTATCAACACCCTTACCTTTATTTATTTATTTGTGTTAATTGAAACATGTAAGCCGCTCAGAGCCCTAAGGGGGTGAGCGGGATACAAATTGAAAGAATAAATAAATAAATTTATTTATTTATTTATTTATTTATTTGATTTCATTTATACCCCGCCCTCCCCGCACACGGGCTCAGGGCGGCTTACACAGGTACAATGTACAGTAGCGGTAAAACAGGTTAAAACAGTTAAGACTAAAATTCACATCAAACAGGATACATGAGAGACTATAAATACACACTCCCCATTGCATATCAGGAAGGGATCGGAAAGAGGGGACGCCATGGGCCACGATGTTCCAGATGACCAATTGGCCCAACCTGGCAATACTGCTCTGCAGTTGCATGGTGATGGTAGTGGCAGTGGCGGCTCCTACTCAAAAGCCTGGTGGAAGAGCTCCATCTTGCAGCCACCCACTCTAAGTGCAACCCTTTATTTTTGCTCATTGTGGGGAGTAGCAGCCAGTCACTTGCATAAGAAAATATGCAGTGATGCCCTTGAGGCAAAGTCATCTCTCTACCTTTGACACTGGTTTGACCAACGCACAATGACAGCGATTGCAAAGAGGTGGGCAGGGTCTTTCTGCAAATAGTGCCTTTGCAGTACATCGGCCTTGACTCACCCCCCCCCATGCCTGTCATTCAGGGGATTACTGGGGATAATGCCCCCCCCCAATAGTTCCCACCTCTGAATTCTTAGCTTTCATTTTTAAAAGTCTTTAGTCCCTTTAATTACAAAAATGTAAGGTGAAATGTGTAAAGGGTTTCTCCAGATTGCCTGGAAAGGAATGAGGGAGAGGAAACTGAGTGTCTTCTGAAGGTGATTCACTTTAGCTCTTCCCAATCAAATTCACTCTCATCCTGTCCCTTTACCTGTTCTCCTTGGGCCTTTGCTTCTTTCTCATTGGTTTATTTCCACTGTAAGGTCTGCAATGATAAGTGACAACATGAGGCGGAAAACTAGGAGTGAGATTTATACTCTGCTCTTTACAGAGGGGAACTTCCTTCAGAAATAAGTGATACCACGTGAGGGGAAGCAGAAGCAGAAAAAATGAATGTTTTTATTGTTAATTACAAATTACCTTGTTCAGGGGCCATTTCGTAGAAAAAGAGGTGCAGGAGCTCATTAGCACAACTCATTAGCATAACTTATTTGCATATGCCACACCCCCTGACATCACCGGAAGTGTGTCAGAAGGTAACACCCACCCCTCAGGCTCCACTAGACTGTTTTGGATTGCTGGCTATTGGGGGGGGGGGACATACAGATCTGTCGTCGCATAGGAGGGAGAGCTTGTACCTGAATAATACTTGGTCTTAAAGGTGCCACTGGACTGTTTTGGGCCAGGGGGCCGGGGGGAGCTCTGCAACTTACCTGGCTACTTCTTGCTCTGACTGAGGGCTGCTGGGAGCAGGGGGTGGGGTTTGTTGCATGTGCCCGTCCCCTGGGCTCTTTACTGCCGGAGCTCCGCTCCTGTGCACTCCTGCAGGAAATGACCCCTGACCTTGTTGTTACTTTCCTATGTAAAGGAATGCATGCCTTTGAGTATATGCAGAATGCCTTTTACTCACCTGTCAATAATGACTATTAAACTGCTGTCCATACCAACCCCACCAACCCCCCCAAAATTGGGAATTAAGGCTAAACAATTGAAGAGGCTCAGCTGATCTCCAAAGACCTGAGAAGGCATAGAATCCAGGAGGTCTTCAGCCCCATCTCCTTTCATAACAACAACAAAAATTAAGTCTTTGAGAGGATCTAAATAAATCTGTACCAAGAGTAATCAGTTCTCTGAATACCAAGGCTGCAAATTCTCTGCAGTTCCTTCACTACACAATAATGCACACCTGGCATTAAGGCATGAATTTCTAGGTTGGAGAAATTGAGTATCCAGTAAGCATAATTTAGGAATCTCCTATGTACTAACCAGCAGAGTAGGAGTGGGAGGTGACTGTTCTGGCCTTTTCATTCCTGCCTTTCCTGTCAGGAGCTCAAGGCAGCATGCATGGTTTCCCTCTTTATTTTATGCTCACAGCAGAGCTATGAGGTAATCTAGGCTGAGAGAGAATTTCTGGCCCAGGGTCATTAAGTGACCTTCATGCCTGAATGATTTGAAGTTCCTGGTCCTTTCCTAAACACTGTAGCCCCTATTCCACACTACTCATACACTACCCACTCCTGCATGCATTCCAGAAAGCCCTTTCATTGTATATGATCATGTGTGTAAGTGGTGATAGCTCTGTAGATATTTTTCATTTGGGAAATGGCTCTTTGAAACTGAAGCACATGAATTCTAGTGCTTCCTGTCCTGTCCAGCTTTTATTACACAGTATCATTATTTGAATCCCTTCCAACAAATGAACTTTTAGGCTTCTTGTGAGACTCATTTCTAGAATAACAGGAATGGTAGGAGGAGATGCCTGCAAACTTCCTCCTCTTTCATCTGCCTGGACACCTGATCCTGAAGGGGCTCTCACCATGTTTGTTATAACAGCTACATTTGGATCAGCTGTGAGACAATTCCTGCTTTCCATGAGGAAACAAAATCAAGGCCCATCATGACCGTCCAGATACAAAGGGAAGAACTTGAAAGCAAAAATCCAAATATGTCCAAGGGCTGCCAGACTCCAGTGGAGTCTGGAGTTCTTCTGGAATTACAATTCATTTCTAGACTACAGAGATCAGTTCCCCTGGAGAATCAGATTCGATGGCATTATACTACACTAAGATCCCTCAACTCCCCTAACTCCACCTTCTTCATGATCCATCCCCAAAACCTTCAGGAATTTCAGTACCCAGAGCTGGCAGTCCAGCCACAACCCCATCATCTGTTTTATGTAGAGGAGCTCAGTTTGTTTTCTCAGTGTTCTTTCACAACAAAGGTAATGATCCTGTGCAATGTTTCACTCAGGACATGTAAATAACCAAGAGTGGCTCAAGTTGTTAAGACGCTGAACTGCAGGCTGTGGAAGGTCAGTAGTTCAGCAGTTCGAGACCCGGGTGCCGCATGATGGAGTGAGCTCCCATCTCTAGTTCCAGCTCCTGCCAACCTAGCAGTTCGAAAGCAAGAAATTGCAAGTAGATAAATAGGAACCACTTCGGTGGGAAGGTAACAGCGTTCCGTGCGCCTTGGTGTTTAGTCATGCCGGCCACATGACCACGGAAACGTCTTCGGACAGCGCTGGCTCTTCGGCTTTGAAACGGAGATGAGCACCGCAACCCTAGAGTGGGATTTGACTGGCTTTCGAGCAAGGGAACCTTTACCTTTACCCTTACCTTAATCTACTACTTTGCCCTGACCTGGATAACCCAGGCTAGCCTGATCTCATCAGATCTCAGAGGCTAAGCAGGGTTGGCCCTGGTCAGTATTTGGAAGGGAGAACACCAAGGAATACTGAGATTGTGATCCTGAGGCATGCAATGGCAAGCCTCTTCTGACCATTTCTTGCCTGGGGTCACCATAAATCAGCTGTGACTTGATTGGGGGGAAATAAAGTAATCTGTCATCTTACTGGTTGTATTCCATATCTCCATTTTTTGACATGTTTTGCTGAATTAGCAATTAAAGGGGGGATGGTAGAACCATAATCTCAGCTGGCTATGATCTCAAAAGAAAAAAGTGCAGGGCAGCTGGGTGGCATGAGCCAATATTGCCCAAGAGGTCAAAATATAAATGTGGATATATGTGCAGTGGAGACAGAGAAGATCATGCACATTTTTCTGTCCTGGCAGCCTGAAATTTTCTCCTGATACAGCCATATGTCTATGCAGAGAAACAGCCACTATACAGACCCAGTAAACGACCCCTGCCGAGTCGATCATCCATCATCCATATTCTCTAAATACTCAGAGAGGTGCTGCTTTGCTTTGCTGTTATGATAGTTATGAATCAAACGACTGAAAGGTATTGACCCAAATGCCACTTGCCAGTGCTGAACCTTTTCTAATATCAAGCTATGCCTTGAAAACAGCTGAACAAGTTACAAAAACGTGGTCCTCTGTTCACATTTTTGGAAGATGTCTACAAATTTCTCTGTCCTTGGCTGCAGCTGCTTCTCACTGTCATTTGCTCTATTCTTAGCTTCTTAGGTTTCATCTGCTGCCACAGCCATTTAATCCTCTTGGATATGACAATCTCTGAGGTCTTGTTTATGAGTGTCCATGACATCATCAAGGAAGTCATGTGGGTCAGTGTGGCAATCATACCCCAAAGTTTCGCCTCTTCCAGAGCTCTAAACCAATCCTTGTCACTTTGGGTTCATGAAAACCCAAGTGATTGTCAGATAGTCAGAGTCCACAGAACTTCATTGGATGGGAGGGGGTGAACTGATCTCAGCCTAAGTGGGGTGAAGAATCACACACACCTTTTGGACAGGGCTTATGTGCAGCTGGAAAGGAGTTTAAACTTAGCTGGGATTTAATTTGGATTTTAATTAGAGTTTGGGGGTCAGCTTAGGGCAGAAAGCTTATTTTGGCGTGACAAATAAGCATCCTGTTATGGGCCTGTCATTCCTAACGTGTGTATAGGTTCTGTGGAAAGGTGCTCTGTGACGACCCCTTAACTGGGGAGGTCTGGTTTTACTTTAAAAGTGTTCCTTTTATTTTACTTTGGGTATTCCGGCTGCCACCAGGAAATTTTATAAGGCTTTCCAAACCTTTATGCTTTACTATTTCTATCACAGGGTAGGTGGATCGAGATTTTAGGCTTTCGAGGAACTATGTGGTCTGAGGAAGGATTCTTTCCAGGGGTGGTATACTTGAATGAAATAGGATTTATTTAAAGAAAGCGTAAATACGAGGGTATAACCATGTAACTAGTAAAGTAGGTATAACACACAGTCTGCTCCCTACTGACAGGGATTTTTCCTTAGGTAACTTTGTAACACTTTTTCCTCCAAGTCCATATAATCTTTACTGTTTCCTAGACACTCAGCTTCAGCTTATAACTGTTTCAACACTTTCTTTCAGACACAGCACTTAACTCTCATATCACACACAAGAAGGTCTCTCCTTCAGACCCCAGAACTAAACTCATCCCACACAGGGATGGGTCTCACTTCTCTCATACACAGAACTTCTGCTTCTCTCCCAGAAATCAGAACTTAACTGCCCTTCCACAGACTTCATCAACTGTCATCTCTACCTGACCCTCTTGATAGACATTCAAATCCTCCACACAGCATCCATTCCAAAACCCCTCCCCCTCTCTGTCACTCACCAATCATATCACTTGCCTGATTTCAGCACTCTAGATTATCATCACAGCCATGCAAACCAAACTTTTAAAGCCACACACACACACAGTTAAACATGAAATCATTACATGCTCTGTGTGAGAAAATAACAGTTTTGAGCCTGCTGTGGTAACCTGACTGGGAAAAGGGATAACAAATCTCCCTTCAGGGCTTATTTACTTTACTTGAGCCTCAACTGCAAAGTAGTCAGTGTCAGTGGGGAAAAGTCTGTAACCTTTTGGGGGTGAAGGTGAGAGCTAGTTTTAATTTATACATTGAAGTCAACCTCACACATAACACATATCCTACTAAATACTCTACTTTCTGTTAAGCCTTTGTTGTTCATCTCCATTTGTGCCTTGTCCTTTACTCAAATATCTAAGAATAAGTTTTTCCTATTTACCTCACAAATAAGTAGAGCCTTGGTCTAGCAGGTTTCCAAACAAGAGACCTCTTGTCAGCACATAGCATATGCTACCAATCCTTTAATCAAGTTTGCATCCTTCTTTTTATTTGATTATGGACAGTTGGGGTTTTAAACATTTATAGGAGAGGCAAGAGTGGGAAACTGGACATTCTTCAGTCCAGAAGGCAGTTGCCTCAGAGCCTTCCCTCCCTCTCACCCCATAGCCACCACAATAAAAATGTATTCAAACTAATCCAGAAAACTGAAAAAAAAATCCAAATGCACAATTCTTCCCCCTCCCCCATGAAACAGGGCAAGTGGTTTCAGCTCAACTACATTGCCAATAAATTCCAAACTTGGAAGACAAGGAACAGGGAAGCAGCAACTATTTTCTCTGTGTCTTTAAAACTCATATCAGGAAAAAACACTTTTGTTTAGGGTATGAAGAATCCTTTCACATTATCATTTTAGGTTAGGTTAAGTAAACACTTAGATTTTACGTAGGTACATCTGTCTTTACATCTGGCCAATCAGAGGATTATTACTCAAATTACCATTGTCTTTTATAACCAATTACGCTTTTTGAATATTGTTTACTTGATTATGTCAGTCCATGTATAAAATATCGTATATTTCCTGAATATGCTCAGAATATGTTCAAGAAGAAGAAGATGAAGAAGAAAAAGAAGAAAGTAGTCAATTTTTGATTAGTTATTTGGTCCAATTGTTTTCCTGTTAATTGAAATAAAACATAGATCTTCCTCCTCATTTGACTTCATTTTTGACATGGAATCTAATATGTACCACATTAAGGTTGCATGCAATAAGTTGTCATCGTTTCAGTGCTCCCCCCCCTTCACTAACAGTGGAAGAAGGGTGGCTGGGTGTCAAAACCCATGCTTCCCTGCAAATGAATGGCTGGATCAAATAACAAAGGCCCCGTTCACACAGAGAAGTTGCCACGCTGAAAACATGGATGATAGGCAGATTTTCCGGGTGTGATCACACCGCAACATCTGGGCGTGGCCCATCGCTTTGCCCGGGCGGTGCTCCAGGTGGCACTGGTACCCCGCCAGGAAAAGGGACCACCGGAGCACCTGGGGAGACATTACTTGTGGTGTTTGCTTGTCAGCAGCCAGGAGGCCTAAAGAGGGCTTATGGTCTGTTATTATTGTGAAGGGGTGCCTATATACGAAGTTGTGGAATTTTTTTACCCCTGCCACAATCGCCAACCCCTCCCTGTCAATTTGCGCATAGTTGCGCTCCGCGGCCGTCAGCGTCCGCGAGTAATAGGCGACAGGGACCTTGCAGCCATCAAGGAGGACGTGGCCAAGAACTGCGCCGATGCCATAGGGGGAGGCGTCGCACGCTAGGACAACTGGGACGGATTAATCAAAGTGGGCCAACACATCATTCGAAATCAGAAGCGCTTTCACCCCCCTGAATGCTTCCCCCTCCCTTGGGCCCCACATCCATGGGGCCGACTTATCAAGGAGCCGGTGTAGGGGTTCCGCTACCACAGCCTTGTGGGGCAAAAAAGCATGGTAAAAGTTTATTCGTCCCAAGAATGCCTGCAGTTCTGCTTTACAAGTGGGGGCGGGAGCCTCCACGATGGCCTTTACTTTGTCCTTCGCTGGGTGCAGACTGGTAGCATCGACTCAGAACCCCAGGAAGTCCACCTCCGAAACCCCGAGGAGGCACTTCTCTCATTTCACTTTGAGTCCAGCCGAGTCAAAACGCTGCAGGACGGTGCGAAGACAGGAGGCGAATTCGTCGGGGGTTGTGGCGGCAATCAAGACATTGTCGAAGAATGGCGTCACTCCAGGGATCCCTTTTAACAATGAATCCATTAGTTGTTGGAAAATTCCTGGGGCGACGCTCATCCCAAATTGTAATCTCTTGACCTTGAATGCTCCCCTGTGGGTGACTATGGTCTGTGCAGTCGCCGTGGCCTTGTCTACCGGAAGCTGTTGGTAGGCTTGTGCCAGGTCTAGTTTCCCAAAAATCTTGGGCCCCGCAAGCGAGGCCAGCACGTGGCTAACAACCGGAACTGGGTATGAGTGGTCGTGCAGGGCCTTATTGATCGTGCACTTATAGTCCGCACAGATGTGGACCTCGCCGTTGGGCTTCAATGGGGTCACAACGGGCGTTTCCCATATTGCATGGGGGACGGGCTCTAAGACCCCTTGTGCTACCAAGCTTTCCAGCTCCGCGTCAATCTTTGGCCATATGGCGAGTGGGGCTGTGGACTGGGGCCACCTTGGGGTCTAACTGTAAGGAAACCGGGGGGCCCTTGTAGCAACTCAAAGCCCCATCAAAAACAGCCAGGAACTCCCCACAAATCTCTGGGATTCGGCGGCCGAGCAGCGTTGCTGCACGGAAGGCTGCTGGTACTGGCTCCTCTTTGACTGGCAGACACGAGCGAGATGGCCTTGTTTCCCACAGGTGTGGCACATCACATCGCGGAAACGGTAAGACTTGCGCTTGTGTGCCTCGCTGCAGCTGGCACACGAGGACCGCTCTGTGTGTTTCCAGGTTGATCCTGATGCGTCGGGACCTGGTGGCCTCCGGCGCGATGGCTGGCAGACAAGCCGGATGTCCTCCTCTTCCGAGTTCTTGGGGCCTGAGTCGGGGAGCACAAGGCGAGCTGCCATCGGCTGACGATCTCGGTGAGAGGCCTCGTGGGCGATGGCGAATTGGAGGGCAACATCAAGCGTGATGTTGGCGGTCCCAATCAACCGCCTTCACAGCTTCTGGTCGCTGATGCCCCACGTGAATTCCGTAAGAAGATTCTCTTCCACCTTAGTGAAGGTGCAACCCATGGCCACTTGCCACAGGGCTGCCAGAAAAGCCGCAGCCGTCACGCCCATTTTCTGGATCCAGGTCTGGAACTCGCTTAGCGAGTGTGGTTGGCCGGGGCGTGAGGTAGCTCATTGGCACGTCGATGAACTCCTCGTATGAGCACTCAAGGATTGACCGAGGTGCAAGGAGGCTCTTTGCGAGGCGGACGGTATTCACCCCACATGTGCTGAGGAGAAGGTTTCATCTTTTTCTGGATCGGATACATCATTGTAGGCTAGATGGCATGTCAATTGGTCGGTCCACAAGTCCCAGAGCTCGAGATGGGCTGGATTGTAGGTGTCCAAGTTTCCCTGAGCAGAGGCCATGGCGAAGTGTTAGCGAGGAGCGGAGTACTTTGAGACGGTGTGCTTGTGGTGCTGGGCGCATTGGCTGGAACGATGCTCGGTGCTGGACTGGGATGTGAGCCAGGCCAGGCTCAGTGGGATCCCATCCTCATCGCCACTGAAAAGTACTGGGTTCGCCGGATGGAGGACTCGGATGACGACATACTGTAGCACACGTTTATTGTACTTAACACAGACAAAGACTGACTCTAACGGCCAACATGGCCAACATATCCGCCAGCAAACCCCCCCACTCCCATTGGAGGGTTTGAATGTCCCGTGAAGGTGGCTATTGGTTGGGGCTGGGGGATCCAGGATCCGAAGTTTCTATTGTTCTAGGATCCAAGCTCTGGCCTGCCCGTGGACCCCTGGTGGCGGTCCACGTACATAACAGTATACATAAATTCATAAGTAGTTTCACAAGTAGTTAAGTAGTTAACAAAGACTCCGGATTTTGATCATCGTTTCGAGGGTTCTTCTTCAAAGAGTTCAAACTACTAGAATTGTAAGTAAAATCCCAACCATTATTATCATAATAGCAATGAACAAAACCATATCCTATATACCCAAAGGTATATCATTTGGAGAATGCTTCATATTCATGTTCAAATAAAGCATTATATGAATATGAAGTATTCTCCAAATGATTTCAAATTTGTGGTACTGGAAATACTTAGAACTCACCAATATACTGGCTTAGATGTCCAAAGAAAGTTAAGACAACGTGAAGCATTCTGGATTTTCAAACTCAAAACATTTCACCCTTATGGTCTCAATCAATCTTTAGAAATTAGCTGCTACTTGTGAGTAACTTATCTTTAGAACGTAGTTGCTGTTTTGGCTGCTACTTGTGAGTCGTAATTTATCTTTAGAACTTAGTTACTACTTTGGGAGTAAACACAGCAATAGGACTGTTAGCAATTTTGGACTTAAAATATTTCATCTTTATGGCTTTCAAGCAACCATTAGAAATTGGCTGCTACTTGTGAGTTGCTGTGATCCATCTTCAGAAATTTGTTGTTACATGAGTAGAAATAGGAATTGGGCTTTTAGTCTTCTGTTACTCTAAGATTTTCTGTGCTATGGTGCCTAGCAGATATTCACCACAGTATATTAAGCTTCCAACAGCTGACTGTATTTTTGAGGCTTACTGACCATTTGAGAACATGTTCCACTATTGATCAGATGCCCGGATTTATATGAGTATTAGGACTGGTGAGCTTTATATATCAGTAATCTGTAATTTTTGTGACTATAAATGTATTTACTTGTCATTGTCCCCCCCCCATCTTTCAGAATTTTTCCTGTATTACTAGTCTGAAGGCTTCTGTGCTTTATGACTGCTGTGTGAAGGATTTTTCTTACATATACATGATTGAAGTCTTCTGTACATTATCAGTACTTTCTGCAGGTAATATTTACCTTTGAGTATATAGGATATGGTTTTGTTCATTGTTATGATAATAATGGTTGGGATTTTACTTACAATTCTAGTAGTTTGAACTCTTTGAAGAAGAACCCCGAAACGAAGATCAAAATCCAGCGTCTTCGTCAACTACTTAACTAATTGTGAAACTACTTGTGAATTTATGTATACTATGTATGGACTTGCGCATTTTATGATGGAATCTTGCTTTACTGATATATGTGGTCCCTTGTTGTTGTTATTAGTTTTGCTTTTGTTACAATATAATTTTCCTTTGCATGGCCTATTGTGCACTCCATGGTCTGCATTATTTATACAGTGCTTGTTTGTTTACTGACGTATATGAGAGCACCAGATGTCATATTATCCCCATCACTGTCCTCAACCGAAGGCCTGGTGGATCATCTCTGCCTTGCATGCCCTGCAGAAGGGTACTAACTCCCTTCAGGCATAGAAGTCTGCTGGCAGAGAGTTCCACCAGGTGGGGGCCAGGTCCAAAAAATCTCCATGCTTTCCTAACCTCTCCCCACCCCTCCAGCTGCAGCAGTTCACCACATCCTGCCTGATCTTGTTTTTTCCCCATTTGGGCCACTGAAGGCTCCCAGCCACAATATGGGAATCGCAGGGCCAGCTGACCATACACATTTACCTCCTAACATCAGTATTTTAAATCAAGTGAAGTTTCCAAGAAGCTTTCAAAATGCTCATCATGACTTTTTTTTTAAAGCCCCCGGAGGGGATTTTTTATTACATTTTTTTAACACTACAAACTACCACAGAAAATAAGGAAGGGAACTACATTTAAGGGATAAAGAAAGATACCCACTACTGACTAAAAACCCAAGAGACATCATCTCACCAGTTTAGACAAGCATTTAGTCTTAATCTCATTAATCTTACTATCAACTGAGTCAAATTTAACATTAATTTTTCTAAGTCTTAAGTTTAAAGTTTAACTGTCATACAGAAATACCTCAGAGCATCTCATTTCAACATTTTATAAAGGCACAATTCAGAGTCCTTCAGCCTTTACTTCTCCTTGCCTAATCTCTTCCGGAGTTTATAAGGACTTTTAGGGGCTGCCACCCCTTTCTCTGAAAGAGAGTCCTCTCCAGAGGATTCCGAGTCCAGCTTGCCATCGGACTTACTGTCCATCCCTTTTTTTCCTTCTTCCCCTGGCTCACCCAACTGGACTCTTAAAAATTCCCGTGCTTTCTTAACAGAGTCAATCTTTTCTTTTTTGTCCTTGATTTTGAAGGTTACGCCTTCTGGAGTTAACCATCTATATCCAATTGCGTTCGTCTATAGAAAAAAAGTTAATTCTTTATATTTCTTTCTCCTTTGTCTTATCTCAAATGGAATATCTTTCAACATTCTGATGGTATTCTCCCCCACTTTCAGGGGTGCTCCAGATACAGCTTTCAGGATTGCATCCCTCACATGCCTCTTCGAGAATCTTACCACAATTTCCCCAGGCAGATTATTTTTCATTATATATCCTGCATATGACCTGTAGGCCATATCCATATCGTTGAACAAACATTCCGCCTTCATATCTGTCACTGGGGCCAATGTTTCACTCATTAGTTCCTTAAGATTCTCTCCCTTAGTCTCTGGCATGCCATGGAAGCGAAGATTCATATTAGCCTTTTCCATTTGTAGTTGTAACAGCTGATCTTCCGTAGAAACTTGCTTGTTTCCAGTTTTGGAACTTTCTTTTTCACCTTTTGTGCAGTGGCGTCCACTTCTTTCACCTTCTCAGCTGTTTCATTCATCATTTTAAGAGTCTCGTTTATCTGTGTTTGCTGGGTGGTGATATACTGAGTCATTTTTGACATCTGATCCTTGATGTTATTCATCTGGTCCAGTAGGGGGCGCATGGATTCTGCCAAAGTCTTTGCCAGCTCGTTGGTTCCTTCCGGTTTGGGACTCTCCATTAGTTTAGATTTCAGAAGTTTCTCTTTCTCTGTCCTCTTCCCCGCCATCTTTATCGATTGTTTACTTTGACAAGTATTTTAAAAGTCTCTGAATATGTGCCCAATCACACGAACTCGCCTTGGTGAGTATTTCTTAACAGTTTTGCACACTTTCTCTTCCACTCCCCCCCTCAATTCACTCAAAAGTTCATGCAGTTGGGGGGCGTCCCTCCCCCGCCTGTCTCACTTTCCGTTTTACAGAATGGAGTAGGGAGCATTTTTTTCTCTTTAACCACCGCTTACATTAGACTCACGTTAATAGTTGGTCCTCAGACCTCTTTTAATGTTCATTTCTGCCGCTTGACCTCCTGCGCTTGCCCCGGTCGGCGTCACCTGTGTCTATTCGGCCTCGCAGCACGAAGAACCTTCGGGCCGAAGAGGCGCCTCAATTCCCCAGCATTGCACTGGCAAAGAGGCTACCTCTCAAAAGTCCCCTGGCCAGGGCCCCTTCAGCCGGGTCCCTGGGGGAGTGACGAGCCTGCGCACCCCCTCCTTCGGTCGGAGTGCAGCTTCACCCCCGGGAGGTCTAGGAGGTGAGTCTGCCAACGCACTGCCATAAACCAGAAGTCATGCTCATCATGACTTAATTGTGTTTTAATCAGCAATGACAGCTGTTGCTCTTTGTTATCTTCACACACAAACATGTGCCTTCTTTCTACCTTCACCTGGGAGAGTTCACCTTGTCCAGGTTCCAGTAGATACGTAACTTACCGTTCTGGTGCTTTCTCTGAATAATGAGTGCCCATTTAGAAAACATCATCCAGCCATTCTAAGCCATTCTAAGGAATGTTCAGCTACCTTTAACAATGGCAATAGAATATATCACAATAGAACACTTGAAATGAGCCCATGAAGGCACAAACCCAGCAAGGGTCATAGTGACATCCGGGGGAGGGGGCGATGAGATTTTGTTTTGTTTTTTGAGAAGACAACAAAATAGGGGAAAATTTTAAAACATTCAGACAAGAGATCACAAGTCATGAAAGAATGAATGAAAGAGGCAATTGAGTTCAGGCTGAGTACACCAGAAAGAGCCTACTAATGTTGTTTCAGTCCAACTAACAAGGAGGTCAATGTGCATTTATTCCAAGTGACTTGATACAGAAAACAGCAGCTACCTGAATAATAGAACATAAGCACACATAATAGAACATAAGTACACATAATTATAAAATGAGAGTCTGTGCATTGTGGAAAATATAAAAAATTTCAGGGCCTGAAAAATTAATATCCTTCATTTACAGGTTCCACAAAACAGAGGTAGTTCTCAGTCTGAGACAGAAACTGTAGTTACCACAGTTTGCTTGGGAGCATCGGTGTATGTTATTGCAAAAACTTCTGAATTATATCAATATGATGCCCCCGTCCACTTCCCTCCCTCAGAGGCAAGATTTTCCCT
>NW_015177034.1:231859-238146 GCF_001447785.1 Gekko japonicus | reverse complement strand
AATCAGGTCTCTTTGCGATGGTATCCTTTCTGATTTCCAGTTTTTGGCAAATAAAATACGTGCTGCTGTCATAATGAATGCAATCGCATACTTTTCTTCCGACTTCAACTCCTTTGGCATTAAATTTAACAAAAACAGTTCAGGTTTAAAGGGTAATATTACCTCGAACATATTTATCAACATCTTATATATCTTCTGCCAATATTGTTGAGCCTTGGGGCACCTCCACCACATATGATAGAAAGTGCCCACATTATGTTTACACTTCCAACAATTTTTGGATGCATTCTTATAGCATTTGGCGATTTTATCCGGGGACCAGTGCCACCGGTGAAACATTTTAAACACATTTTCTTTATAAGGTATCGCCCTCAGTTGTTTTGCAGCAGACCATATTTTCGACCAGTCCTCTATTATATAGCCTAGATCTTGCATCCAGACGATCATTGCACTCTTAACCTCTTCATCTAATTCATAATTAGTCAGAAATAGATTATATAACTTTTGAATTAATTTATCACTCGAGGATAACCATAGTTTGTCTAAATCATTTTTTTCAGTATAAAAACCTCTTTTTCCATCTTTCATAAAGCACTTTTCCAATTGCATATTCTCCCACCATGATAGTTTTATACCTTGGTTTTCAAGCATTTCTTGGGATTTCAATTTACCTGTTTCATCTAATAGTGTTTCATAAGTTAATAGGTCTGTAGTTTTCTTTAGGGGTGGTTTAATAAAGGCTTCTAAGGGTGAGAGCCATCTTGGCGTTTTAAGATAGTATAAATCTCTAACTTCCTGCCAAATTTTATCTAATGCGCCTCTGATGGTATGCTGATTAAATTTTCTGTGTGTTTTGTCTTTATCGTAACCCATATATGCGTGCCACCCCATGTCTAGGTCAAACCCTTCAATCGTCAACAGTCTTTTATTAGTTAATAAAGCCCAATCTTTAATCCAAGACATTGCAGCAGCAGAATAATACAGCTTCCAATTCGGAATATTTAGTCCACCTTTTTCTTTTCGATCTTGCAATACCTTCCATTTAACCCGTGGTGGTTTCTTAGCCCATACAAATCTCCTGCAAATTTTATCCAGTTCATTAAATATTTTCATATTCCTCAGTACTGGGATATTTTGTGCCAAGAACAAGAATCTCGGTAGTACATTCATTTTTAGGACTGCTATTCTACCCATAAAGGATATTTGAAGGTTTTCCCATTTTGTTAGGTCCTTTGTAATTTCCGTTAGTAATTTAACATAGTTGTCTTCGATTAACATATTATTCCTTCTGGACAAGGTTATTCCCAGGTATTTGGTTTTAGTGACTACCTTCATTTGAGACACTTTTTCTATCTGTTCAATTTGGCTCAGCATACAATTTTTAGTTAAGATGTTTGTCTTATTGTAATTTATTTTTAAGCCAGCAACTTCTCCATAACCTTCAATTACTTCCATCAGTACTGGTATCGATTTTATCGGTTCTTCAACTACAAACACTAAATCATCCGCAAAAGCCTGCAGTTTATAAACTTCCTTTTGTATTTTCAGACCCATTATTCTGTCGTTTTCTCTTATCAGGTCCGTTAAGGTTTCTAGTGTGAATATAAATAATAGGGGTGACAACGGGCGCCCTTGTGTCTTGTGCCTTTTTCAATCGGGATACTTTGTGTTGTTTCCCCATTAACTATTATTTTTGCCGATTGTTTTGAATATATTGCTCTGATCATTCCATAAAATTTTTCTCCGCAGTCCCATATTGCTAACTTCTGTAGCATGAAGTCCCAAGATACCCTGTCAAAGGCCTTTTCTGCGTCCAGAAATATCAACGCTAATTGTTCACCTGGATGTAATTCGTAGTATTCCAACACATTCATGATCATCCTTAGGTTGTTTTTCATTTGTCTATTAGGGAGGAATCCTGTTTGGTCTTGATGTATTATTTCAACTAGAACCTTCTTTAATCTTGAGGCTAATATAGTTGCATAAATTTTATAGTCCACATTAAGCAGGGATATAGGCCTATAGTTCTTTACTTCTTTCCCATCTGTATTTGCTTTGTGGATTAATGTAATCAATGCTTCGTTCCACGTTTGTGGCATTCTTCCTCCTTGTTCAATTTCCTGTAATACCTCCTTAAACGGTGTTATTATTTGGACTTCAAATTTATGATACACTTCTATTGGGATACTATCCAGACCTGGAGTTTTGTTTTGCTTTTGTTTTCGAATTGCCTCTATTATTTCTATTTGCGAAATTGGGCTATTTAGTATGGCTTTTTGTTTTTCGTCAAATTTTTTACTATTCCATCTTGCTAGATAGTCTTTTGTTCTTTGTGGGTTTAAATATTCTTGTTGGTATAAATTTTATAGTATTTTTCTACTATTTCCTTAATTTCTGCTGCTTTGTTTTTTTCCACACAATTCTGATATGCTACTCTGAAGTTCTCTAAAGTCTCTCTCTGCTCAGCTGACGTTAACCAATCAGATTGCTTGGAGAAGACTGTCACTCAAGGCTTCCTGTTTCTGTGAAGATTTAATGCTTCACAGACCCTCAGCTGTTTGTACAGCACTTTTAAGCTTTTAAAATGTGCAGTCCATCACAATCATCTTTTCCTAAGGCCTGGATAAATAATTATGAAAACATGGACTGCTAGCAAGTTTTGCTTTTTAATTTTTTTTAATTTAGGAAGACAAATGGGAATACAGAAAAAGAATAGGGAAAATAAAAAGGGGGTTATACAACATAATTGCATTTGTCAAGGCCAATCATGTAGTACAATATGTATAAGACAGAAAATATTTTCCCTTACATCCCCTTCATTATAATTTTAAGATATTATCTATAATATACAATAGTTCTTACTTCTGTATATAAGATTGTGTTCAACCTTTTACATAAGTTTCAAACTTCATAACGAGCTATTTTGACTGCATCATTAGTTTTATTATTACCGTGTATTCAATAGTACATATTTTTGCCACTTCTACATATTCATTAGAACCTTTAACAGAGAAATAAGGTATCACAGTGCAAAGGAAGGTTTTTTATTTCTCTTATCAAGAACTCATTTATATTGGAGATGTTACATTTAAAACAGAGTCTAATTCTACTTCGATTTCATTATCTTACATTGGTATGTGATATTTTAAACTGTTTCTCATTCCACGTTTGTCTCCTGCTAGCATAGTACACAGAATACACACTCCACCTCTCCTCAAATGTTGTAATAGACCAATTTCTCAAATAGATTTTAACATTTGCCATTACTGCATATTCAGCAAGTTTAATTTCCAGTTCTTCTAAACGTGGACAGACATCTAGTTTCCATTTTGCTGCATGAATAGTTCTAGCCTCTGTCACCATGTATTTGAATATCTCTTCTAAATTTTTTGGTAATTTGTTAGGGAGAACACCTAATAGCATGCTATAAGCTCCCATTGGGAATTTAAATTTTAGTATAACACAGAGTCCAGTGGCAACTTTAAGACCAACAAAATTTTATTCAAGGTATGAGCTTTCATGTGAACACACACACTTTTTCAAATACACTGCCCCAAAAGGGGCGACCAACAAAAGCCTGCATTGCATACAGAGCAGGAGGATAGGCCAAGCCTGAGGTGAAGACTGGATCTGAGGTTAGAGCTGGCTCATGAGACTTCTGGCTTTGCCCCCAACTAGGACCCTGTATGCCACTTTTGCCATGCAGGGCAGTCTCCTCCTCCTTCTGGAGGAGGCAAAGGCAGCTCCAAGTGGCACGGCTACAAGAACCAGCAGGTTCCCCCCCCCCCCCGTTGGAAGAGGGAGACAGACACAGGTTTTGGGTTTACTAATGGGCCACTTTATTTAACTATTTACATCAACTCAAATGACAAGGTCCAAACAAGCTTGTGACAATGACCAAGGCCAGGTCAGCCCGTATGCCAGGATGAGGTAGAAAGTGGCCTAACCCACTATTGAGAGCATTTTATAGTTCCTGAGTAGTCTTGCAGTGAGCTCTATCAATGGCCCAAGGGTCCCAAGCCCCATGCCACACCAGGTGTGGTATTATGGCGGACAAAACAATCATAAGTGCAGGCCTCCTCCTCCAAATAAGCTGGCAGTTCGCCTTGGCCTGCAACACCAAGGCCTTGCAATTGATGAGGCCCAAATCATTACCACCTAGGTGGACAACTAAAATGTGAGGTGGAGGACCCTTCCTCCCCTCAAATAGCAAAGGCAGAAGGCTAGGTCACTGCATATCCCTATGCCCTCGCCATTCCACCATGGCCCACTTGCTGAGGTAGCTTATATGAACCTTTTTTTAATTATGGGGGGTGAGGGGAACCCGGGGGATTGTTGAAGTTATTTTTAATGTAAATTTTTCATATTTTTAAATAATAATTTAAAAAAAATGGGGCCACTTGCTGAGTCCCAACTGCATGCTGACAGGCACTCGTCTGGCCTGCTGATCAGCCCAGAAGACAAAATTGTGCCTGCAGATGAGAACTCATCTTCTCCTTGAGCAGACCCCAACACATGAAAAGAAAAAAACAGTCAGCACAGGACCTCAAGCTCAAGGTGTAACAACAGGGTGCATGTAAGACTGAAAGACAGATGAGTGTGATCTACCCAAATGCTGTATGTCACGAGTGTGATAACCCATGGCAGCCACTGTAGACGTGGCACTAATACGAAATGAGTGAGTCCTAAATTGTACCCCTGGCATCCCGAGCCTACTCAGAGTTCGGGAGGTAACAGCCCAGATCTGGTGCTTGGTCAAGGGACTGGAGCCATGATGCTGGAACAGCAAGCCCTCCTCAGCTCCCCTTATCGCCATGTAGTCTGTGAGGGTGGACACTGGGAATAAATCCCAATCAGCACAGGATCCCAACATAATAACTAACCCCCTCTGAGGCTGGTCCATCTTGGAGCATAGTAGGGTAAAGTGCACCTTAACCCCTTGCCAAACGGACGTCTTGAGCCAAAAGGCTCAAGTCTCATCACTCCGAACTGGACAACCAGCTTGCTGATGTGAAATGTGCCAAAAAAATGTCATGAGGGCTGCAGCATGGAAAAGGCAGGCCTTTAAGCTGGAGATGGAAATTTGGCTTCAGGTGCCCTGCAGTCCCAGAAGGACCAAGGAGGAGATGGGCTGCCTGAGGTCCTGATGGGGACCCACTTCCTGAGATCACCCCCAAGCATCTTCCATAGCTGGAAGTCGCCTATTGCTTCTTGAAGTCCACAAGTCTCACTGGAGTAGGCCAGCACAAAGAACTGACCCCTAATTGAGCCAACTGCTAGCCCTTTCCGTTACAAGACCACACAGTAATGCAACATATGGCCCACCAGGATAGGCCATAACTTACCAAACTGCTGAACAGCCTGGTCAGAGGATGTCCCCGTACTGGAGGCAATAGATAAATTGATTGCCCTATGCACCTCAGCCCTCCAACCAGCCATAGTTCTGGGAGCATTCATGCTGGGTGTAGATCAGCTTCTAGGGCCAGCTGACAGAACCATCTGTTTGCAAGAGAGAGTGTCGGCCACTCCATTATTTATCCCAGGAACATGTCTGACAAAGAACAGGATGTTGAGTTGAAGGCAGCACAAGGTAAAGACACATACCAGAAAGGTATGGATGCAATGCTGGAGCACTCCAAGGCAGCTTCGGCTGTGTCACTGGGCCCACCAGCCCAGCCTCCTGTTGTGTCCGCTGACCGCCACCGGAGGTCAGCGCACACTCCTGAGCTTCAGTCCGGCACAACAATGGGACTAGGATTCTAGTCCCTCCACTGGGGGGAACCAATGGGACCTTGGCGGGAGATTCAAACCCACCAATGGGACCAGGGGAAGCCCCTGGACTGTGTATATAGTTGGCCTGCCGGCCGTTAGTTTTTAGTCTTGCTGTGTACCAGTAAAGCCATGCTGATCACTACATCAGTCTCCATGCTTTCTTTACGCGTCTAACCCACTACACTTCAATGGCGACGAAGGTGGGATCCCGCTGAGCAACCAGCTGGGCTGTCGGACGCTAAGGGGAAGCCAACGCACCGCCGCCCGCGCTCCGTCGTTCGATGAGCACCGAGGGTGAGCAATCCGCTTCCCAGCCGCGGCTGCAGTTGACAATGGCCCTTGCTCCGGGATCAGGGCTGATACAGCCATTCGACACGGCGCGCCCTCAGCAATGGGGAGCTTGGATCACCGGCGTGAAGCAAGTTCTCATCTTCTGCCAGGTGACGGACGAGGCAAGAAAGAAAGGGCTTCTACTCGGGACATGCGGACCCGCCATAGTGGAACTAGCCCAGCAT
>NW_015177034.1:231435-231562 GCF_001447785.1 Gekko japonicus | reverse complement strand
GAAGGTCGCCATTGCGTCGGCCATGGCCACCGCATCTGCCTGGGAAAGGTCCCACCCAGCCACCTCGACCGCACATCAAGCCAACACCGGGACACCCAATAGCCCAGATGAGGACGTCCACCGCACT
>NW_015177034.1:228771-228886 GCF_001447785.1 Gekko japonicus | reverse complement strand
TGCATTTGATTCTGTATTTAGAATGTGACTTTGGGACAAATTATCAGATTCATCTATTGATAGAAGACTCCTATATCTTATACAGGCTTTACATGAACAAATTTATCTGAGCGTA
>NW_015177034.1:227261-228598 GCF_001447785.1 Gekko japonicus | reverse complement strand
CGGAGTCCCAGACGGAGGAAGAGACGAGACAGCAGACGGAACCTAGAGAGACCACACCCGAGGCGACTGCACAGGACTTGCCAGCCGAGGAGCACCCGGCACAGGGCCCCACGGCCCCAGCTTCGGTTGAGGAAAACCCCGTTCCGGAGGCGGCGGAAGCAGGAGCACCAGCTCCCTCTTCAGAACCCGGCCCTGAGGTCGGAATTCCGGAAGCACGTGGGGCCACCCCTCGATGGTCAGCTAGAGTACGACGGTCCCCATCGTACTTAAAAGACTATGTGATTATATGCTGATGACACAATGCTACTCTCCAGAACCCCTGTAGGATTGAGGAGGGCTCTTGGGAAGCTCTCCTCATACTGTGAATCTGAGTCTCTTACAATCAACTACCAGAAAAACAATATAGTTGCTTTTGGGCGCAGACCAAAAATTTGGTCCTGGTTGATTAATGGCTGTTGTGTCCGCTGACCGCCACCGGAGGTCAGCGCACACTCCTGAGCTTCAGTCCGGCACAACAATGGGACTAGGATTCTAGTCCCTCCACTGGGGGGAACCAATGGGACCTTGGCGGGAGATTCAAACCCACCAATGGGACCAGGGGAAGCCCCTGGACTGTGTATATAGTTGGCCTGCCGGCCGTTAGTTTTTAGTCTTGTTGTGTACCAGTAAAGCCATGCTGATCACTACATCAGTCTCCATGCTTTCTTTACGCGTCTAACCCACTACACTTCACCTCCCAAGAGCAGCAAGGGAAGGGAGAGAGAGAGACCGCCCACCCAAAGGAAGGGAACTGCCAGGGCAGCCCACAAGCCCTGGGCTCCCACCCGACAGCTGCTCTGCAAAAGTGCATGAGAGAGAGGGAGGGAGGGGGCCAGCCAGAGCTTTTCCTGTCCACTCGAGCACTCCACCCAGCACACAAAGGTGCACCTTTACCTGCCTGGCAACTGGGACATATGCCCTTTGTCCAGCCTCCCTTCTGAAGTCTTGGTGCAGCGAATCCTGTCTTTCTCCGCCAGGCGCCCACTTCCCCTGCAAGCTTTTTCTGGATCTCTTCCACTCCTCTGTTTTAGGGAGGGGTGGTTGCTCTTGGGACTTTCCTGCTCTAGTCTAAGGCTGCAACATGCCTCCCCCCCAAGAGTGGAATGACAGCCCCTAAGTGGAGAAGGAGTGTTCATGGACAGGAATGACAGGCCCAGGGTGGAGCAGGAGTGTTCTGGAACTGGAATGACAGGCCCTAGAGTGGAATGACAGCCCCAGGGTGTAGCAGGAGGGTTCAGAGACTGGAATGAGAGACCATGGACAGGGCTGGACAAACACTTGTCAGGGATGCTCTTGGC
>NW_015177034.1:221919-226743 GCF_001447785.1 Gekko japonicus | reverse complement strand
CGCTTTCATAACCGAGTTGATTTTTTCCCTTTTATCTCCGTATTTGAGCACAACACCTTCAGGAAAGTTCCAAGAATACGAAATCTGGTTGATCTGCAGGGTTGAAATCAGGTCTTTGTACACTTTCCTTTTCTGACGAACTTCAAATGGAGTGTCCTTTAGGACCCTGATGGCTGCAGTTCCCAGCTGCAGGGGACTAGCCGCTGTTGCTTTAAGGATGTCATCCCTCATCTGTCTTCTGAGAAACTTGACAACAATTTCACCCGGCAGGTTATTCCGCTTAATATATTTTGAGTATGATCGATAAGTCACCTCAATTTCTGCTTTAACTTCTGCCGTTGAGACCCCCACCGCCGGGGCGATAAGCTCTGCCATCATCGCTTTCAAGTTTTCTCCTTGCGCTTCAGCTATCCCCTGAAACCTAAGTGTCTTATTTGCATTCTCCATTTGTAAGTTCAGCAATCTTCTTTCCTGAAAGTCTTGTCTTTGTTCCAACAGACCAATCTTCTTTTTGACACTTTTGGTGTCGTGTGCAGTCTCTTTCAGCTTTTCGTCTGTCTGCGACGATTTCTTAAATAGCTCGGTGATCTGCTGTTGCTGCTTTGCCAGGCTCTGGTTTGAAGCGGTCATTTGATGGTTAATATCATTGAGTCTTTCGTTTATTGGCTTGAGCAGCTCCGATAGCATGGAGAAGACGTCGGCTGTCTCCTCCACTCTCAGACTTTGACCGCCACGGCCCACAACTTTGCCTAGTTTTCCTCGCGTGCCGGCCATTTTCAACTTTGTTTACACTAGAGGAACCTCTCTCACCCTTCTTCATAGAGTGCCTTTTTTCTATCGCAAACGCAGTTAAGTCTCCTATACACTTTATCGCTTCTCTTCTCTCCTCCCCCCTCCGTTTATACAGCACAGTTCAGTTTGTTTACGTCCGGGATTCCCTCCCGACGCCACATTCCATGGGGGGGGGGAGAACTCACTTTTAAAACTTTTCCGCTTGTCTCCTTCTCCAATTAATTGCCGGTCTGTACTCAGACCTCTTGTAGCTTCGTTGAAATTCGCTGACTTTCTCTGCTTGTCCCGGTTGGCTTCAGCTATGCTCAGTGTAAAACTGAGCCTCACAGGGGATGGACCGATTGGGGCAAAAAGGAGTGCCTCAATTCTCCGGCATTACGAAGAGGTCACCCCCCCAGCGCCCCCGGCTTGGAGCCTTTCACTAAGGCTCACCTGGGGATGCCACTTGAGGCGGCACCCCTCCTTTTCCCAGTGGAGCGTGGATCTTTTCCCCAGGGATAAGGGAGAGCATCCGCCATCACCGAGCCACAGACCGGAAGTCAAGTCCTCAGATATTTCCTGAGTGGGACTTGGCAACCCTACCTGCACTACTGCCAAATTGTTGCACCAGAAGTGGATCTTGTGGTTACCCAAGTCGGGCGCGATCACACTGCAACATCTGGGAAGCGTAGAGCTCCCATGGCAAACCCGAGGCTTCCCTCTGAAGATGCGCAGTTAAAAACTAGTACCTCCGAGGTACTAGTTTCTGGTAACCGCGGGGCAAGGGCGGGCATCTGATCGCGTTTCAGTTGGCATCTGGCACCCACCCATGTCCCCTCGCAAAAAGGTGAAGAGGAAAGAAGAGCAGATGAGTCGTTGTGGGGGAGGGGAGAGAGAGCTTCGCACCAGCCAGCCCCCCCCCGGCACCTTCCTGGGATGAGCAACACCGGCATCACCTCCTTGGCAAGGCATGAGTGCCGGGGGCGAGGGGGGGCGTGACGATGCGGGGACTCAAGGGAAAGGCCATGGAGCAGGCAGGGGGTTCGTGGGTGGGGGTGGGGTACGGCATGCAAAAAGGTTTTTTTCAAGTCTCTGTGGGATGCGCACAAGCACCCAACAGCGCATGCGCACACTTCAGTTTAAAACCAAAACACAGCCCCGTTTGCTGCGCCGTGCTGCTTCTTTGCTGCGTCGTGTGATCGGCACCTCCCCCCTAACCACGGGACCTCGACGGGACCTCGAGGGGATGTCTGATCGCGCAGCCACGCGTTAGTTTTCTCCGGGGCAAACAGCCACGCTTCCACCCCACATTTTCCGGCCCATGTGACCGGAGCCAGAAAAGGCCAGAGGCTGGGAGATTTAGATAGAATTCCTATTGCAGTGAAAGACAACTTCAGTACAATGGGTATTGAAACATGTGCATCCAATATGTTAAAAGGTTATATCCCCCCTTACAATGCAACAGTAGTTCAGAAATTGCTGGATCAAGGAGCTATACTTGTTGGGAAAACAAACCTAGATGAATTTGCTATGGGCTCTGGAAGCACAGATGGGGTGTTTGGACCAGTGAAAAACCCCTGGAGACTCACAACAATACAGAGAAAAATGTATGCGAAACTCCAGCATGAGAAATGAAGAGCTCAGCTGGTTGATAACAGGCGGGAGCCCTGAAGGCAGTGTGGCTGTGGTATTGTCTTTCACATGCTTTGTGGCACTGGGATCCAATACTGGAGGGTCAACCAGAAATCCAGCCTCTCTCTGTGGAGTTGTTGGTTTGAAGCCTTCTGATCAGTTAGTGTAAGTAAAGATCATCGTGCTCTTGATGTGTTTTTGCTCCCACATTTGATTAATTTGTTCCTTTCCTTCCTAGGACTGACAAACAACTTATGTTAGACAATTTGCTTGCAAAGGAAAGGTTTTACATATTTATTTCCACCACTGAAGGCTGGAACATACATCACCTCATCCCCCCTCCATCTCTGGCTCACACCGTGAAGTGTTTTGAATTAATTATGCTAAAGTATTAATAACTCATTATGTGAAAACTTTACAGAATTTCAGTAATGTTTTATAAAACAGCAACATACGACATTTTTGTGGGTTTGATCCTCTGGAATACTCAGCCAGGAGGTGCAGGAGCTCATTTGCATAACTCATTTGCATATGCCACACACCCTGACAATGGGTAGGGTTCCCTGCCCGATGTTCTCCAGGTGCCCCATGGAATGGCAGGGGGGGACGCTGCAGGCTTCTTACTGCCGGAGCACCGTTCTGCCGCGCTCCAGCAGGAAATGACCCCTGCAAGAACTCATGGGCACTCAAATTAATGAGCAGTAGGCTTAGAAACGGCAAAAGGAAGTACTTTTTCACCCAAAGAGTAATTAACATGAGGAACTCACTGCCTTAGGAAGTGGTAGCATCTACAATCATAGACATCTTCAAGAGAGGATTGGATAAACATATGGAGCAGAGGTCCATCAGTGGCTATAAGCCAAAAAGTACAGATGGAACACTATGTCCAGGGCAGTGACACTCTGTATTCTTGGTGCTTTGGGGCAACTTACCTGGCAGGGTGGTTTTTCAGGATAAAATGGAGGAGGAAACTAAGATGCTGAAGGCTAGATGGCAATCGACAACAATGCTGATTCTGTGAACTTAGGCAGATCATGAGAGGGAGGGCAGGAAGTGTTGTATCAGTGTTTAGTTCTTGTGTGGGAGATAGTTGTGAATTTCCTGCATTGTGCAGGGGGTAGGACTCGATGACTTTGGAGGTCCCTTCCAACTCTATGATTCTATGATACTAAGGTTTGAGAGGCAAAAAGCAATGTAAGGTGAGAAATTTAAGTTTGGAAGGAGGAAGTGACTTTACAGGAAGGGCCAAGGAAGAAAGCATGGATTTCTAGGGCAGAAATTTATATATCTAATTCCCAACCTGCCCCCTATGTGTTGATACCTATTTCCACAGATCTGGGGCACATGGAGGGTCAACAGAAACTCCTGCACACTTGGGGCATTCCCCAGGTGTGCAGAAAAATCGGACATGTTTTTAAAAAATATACAAGAGATACTTAAATCCCCCCAAAAGTAAAATGTCCTTCTCTGCGCATGAACAGAAAATGGACTTACCATTGGGAACTGTGGTGGAGCTTGGCGATCTCAGTTGCAAGGGAGTTTGGGGGGGATGAGACACACAGGGCTCATTGCCACTGTCAGGGGGGAGAAGACTTGGTGGGCCCAGCAGCTGGGAACCATGCAAGGCTTACCGCCATTGCCGCTGTTGGCGGGGAGAGAAGCCTTGGTGGTGCCGGCAGCTGGGAGCTGCACCGGGCTTGCTACCACCGTAGTTGTCAATGGGGGGGGGGAGTCTTGATGGGCTCACCAGTTGGGGGGGGGAGACTTTTTGAAGTCTAAAATTAGCCAAGTCCTGCCTGCGCCACCTTCTCCTCCAGCATGCCAGTCCTGTGCTGTCTTCTCCAGCCAGCAGTTATGGGAAACAGTTGGGTGGGCAGGCGGATGGCGCGGCACTGAAAGCCACTGAGCACTCAGAAGCAGCACAGGAGGCTGGCTCAGGAAGCCCCAAGACTTCACACACAGGTGGGTGCAGCATGCAGGGGAAGACGAGGGGGGGGGATGCCCAAGGTAATGAAGGCAGCTGAAGACCTCTGGATGGGAGGGCCAGCAGGCACTTGCAAGCCGCCCTTCCCTCTTCTCCCCCCTCCATCCCCCCTGGGCTGATCAGGTTTTTAAAGGGCTATGGTAACACCAGGACGAGACACACCCATAGGGATGACAACACCTCAAGAGCTAGCTTCTGCAGTGAGTATCCTTCCAATGCTTCCCAGGGGCAAATGGCTTCTCCCAGGCCCCTACTCCTTGGACCTCCTTCCTGCCTTAAAGGAGGAAGAGGGAGCAGAACATAAGGTACCAGAGATGGCCAGCTGGTAGGGAGGCTGGCGATGGGGGGGATTTAAAATGAGGAAAGGAATTTCCCCCAGTGAGTATCATGGGTCCCTACTTCTTGTAAAATACTTTGATCCAAACATCATTCTTCCT
>NW_015177034.1:171767-221538 GCF_001447785.1 Gekko japonicus | reverse complement strand
CTGACGATTGCTTGAAGTTGAGTTAATAGAAATGTTCTGTACAACATCTGTCTTTTTATTACAGTTAGAAATTTGACAGGAAGCCCACTTGAAACACACACCACCGACATACACAAACACAACAGGCAGAAATGATGAGAATGGGACAGCAAATACTGAACAGCTTTTTATCTATTTTGATAGCTTTGACATCAATGACACTGTTAAATTAGGCTTGCCAAGTCCCCCCGAGGGGGCGGGGAAAACCCCACCCCAGAGGCCCGTTCCCTGCCGCCGGCGGATCGGGCCCCGGGGGAACCCCACCCCCAAAGCACGGGAAGTGCCTAGCATCAGCACGTCACCCGGAAGTGACGCAACCACGGCGGGCATGCCGGGGGTGGGGCTGCGGTCATTCGAGGGAAAACTCTATGTCCCCCGCTGTGGCTTAAGGTAGGACTTGGCAACCCTATGTTAAATTTATATAAAACCTATACAGAAGGCAGCTGAATCTGAATGTCCCACTGAGGTCTCTGTCCTCCCCAGGCTCCACCCCCAAGTCTCCAGGAATTTCCCAACCTGAATAGGAAGAGCTATATGACAGTATTTAAATTTGAATTTTGAAAGAAGGAAGTGACTTCAGAGGAAGAGGTGGGTCTGGGGAGTGTTCTGAAAGTGGCATCACAGGAAGGCGTGGGGTTTTCGTGCAGTGTGCTGGAACTGACATCATCAGAAGGGGTGGGACTTTGGAAGTGACATCACTTGACCTTTGACCTGTAAGTGACATCAGAGGATGTGACATCACAAGTGATGTCACATCCTTGCTCCACCCCAAAGTCTCCTGGTTCCACCCACAAAGTCCCCACATGTTTCTCATGTTGGACCTGGCAACCCTAGCTGGTAGTAAGTGGATATGGTGCACCCCTACCAGAGGTGACAGAGGCGGGAGGGAGCACCATCCCAGGGACAGCCGACTGGAGCCTGAAGAAATAGGGGCCTGCATTCACTATACAGAAGGGGAATCTTCCCCATGTGTCCCAAGCTGGCCAGCAGCCTGACCCTTCCCTTTACCTACCTCCTCTCCCTGCAGATTTCTCTGCTGCATTGGACCGAGCACTACCTCCTTGTGCTGGTTGATGTCCACCATAGGGATGTGGGGGTGGGGTGGGACTGGGGGATTTGTGGCATGCCACAGTACCTTGCCCTCCTCTGCATTCCTCAGTGTATGGGTAGCATGGCCGTGTCAACATCTGCTAGTGGCGATGGCCACTACCAGCTGAACTGGACTGAGGCTGAGAAGGTGCTGCTTTACAGGTTAGTGGTGGAGCCTGTAAGCATTGCCCTTGCCACTGCCAGGATGAGCTCTGCCAACTCCCACTGCCTTGGGGTGTGCTGCTAACAGCAAGTGAGACTCCTCTGGCCTGCCCCTCTCTACCAGCAGCCTATCATGGTCACTTGGCTTAATAACCTTGCCACACAAGCCCTGATTGGTTCTGGCTGCCTTGTCACTCATAGCAATGACACCTCCCCACAATGCCACCATGGAGTGCAGTGGCACAGTTGCTACAGATGCTTTTGCTGAAGCACAGAAAAAACAATTTTTGGAATAGCCACTGCATAACCACCCCCATAGGATATGGACTAGCAGTGCTGTGGCTATGTTGCAGCTGGCCACCATGGCATGGGTACAGCAGAGGATTATTCTGCTCATTTAGGAAAAGCTATGCCAAAAAGTGTTGAGGTCTGGTGAACTAGATATGGGAAATCACTTAGCCCTTGCAGAATCCTCTCTTCCCCTTCATTGGACCACTGTCACACCTGCAACCTGGCCAGGAGGAAGTTGTTGTATGAACTGGCACCCCCAAAAATTTAAGGCTATATTAGAAGAAAGATCCAGCTAATTCAGCTTCCTGTTTCCTGTAGTGGCCAAAGAGATTTCCTCAGGAGCCTGAAATGTGGATACAATTTAGCTATCCTCACCCCTGGCAACAAATATGGTGCCACATTGCTTCTGAACACAGAGGTTCTTTTCAGCCATTTCCCCACTATCTACACTCCATCAATCTTTCTAATCTTTTTAAAGCCACCAAAACGAATAGGGAGATGGAATTGTAAAGTGAAAGGGAACACGACTAAAGGCATTCAAATGACTCTTCACCATACCTACCCACCACTGAAAAGTAATAGCATGGAGTGTTAAAAGTTATATACCTCTTAAAATACATTTTTATGTGGTGGAATTATTACATGAGAGACTGGGAGGGTGATATAGCTGGAAGTCTCTAAACAGACATGCTCCCTTCCCTCAATTCAGCAAAACTGCAGATTTAATGTTTTCAGAAGGTTGTTTCTCAGGTGCATATGCATGCCATCCTGTAACTCTAGTAAAATAGAATGCACCTAGAGATTACATATTGGGTTGAGTCTGCATTCTGTGTCATTCTACAAGCAACACATCTCAAATGCAAGGTAAATGTTATAATGTTGCTCTAACAAGTAAAAATGCTTCGTAAAATTTAACTGCCAGTTTAATTTATTGTAGAAATAATCCACTGAGTGTTTGCCCTAGGTCAGCTGGTAAAGGAAACCAAGGCCTTATCAAATCAGTTTGAAAAGTGCAAATCAAAAATCCCTAATGGAGATCTAATCACACTTCAAACAGTCAGGCCATATGGACTGTGTTACAGCTCAGGAACAAACCATAAACTTGCAGAATGCACTGCAGAAAACTCAGCATATATTAGTGGTTCCTGAAGAATAAGTGGGCACTAGTGTACGTATATATTTCCCTTGGATAACCATGTTTTGCTACCTAGGCCTTCACTCAAAACATTTCACCTCCAGTTTTATTCCTTATGCCCTAAGTGCATGAGCTCCCTGAGTTCCTGCGTTTAAAAGTAATGGCCAAGTGAACCACAGCAGAAAGTTTTTGTTGACACAGTCAACACCTAGCCACTATGCAGGTGAGTAACTAGGGTTGTCAGGTTTGGGTTGGAAAATACCTGGAGACTTTGGGGGTGGATCCAGGAGAGGGTGGGGCTTAGGAGGGGAGGGGCCTCAGCCTTCGAAGCAGCCATCTGCTCCAGGGGAGCTGACCTCTGCCAGGTGGAGGTCAGGTGTAAAAGCGGGATATCCCCAGGTCCCACCTGGAGGCTGGCAACCCTATGACTAACATTCAGCCACATGGTACCTAAGAAATGAGCCAGGCATGGCTCTGAGGAACATATTCCACTATTGATGAGCAATAAAACTTTAGAGACCATGTTGGCTATTAAGTAACCATAGTTTATGTAGCCTGTAAATCAGAATGTGTGTGTGACAACTGTGAATCTTTTTTGGGCACTACAAGTTACGAGCACTGGATGCACTGCTGAAGGAAACATCCATAATTATGAAAAGTGTTGTGCTGGCTCTGTTACAGAGATGATGAAAGGCCCAGAATAGGGTTCCTCCTCCCATAAGATGGCTACAGAGAGCAGGAAGACAGCCTCGTGCATGAACTGCAGGAACTTTTTCCCCCATATGCCAAGGTGTGTGTTTGCTCCTTCTCTCAATTACAATATGAAGAAATGGTGTCTGGAAAGCAGTGTCTATTGTCTAGAATCTAGTTCCCCTCTGCCCTCTGAGATGAGAGGCTGTGGAGGGTGAAGGCCACTTTGCCTGCCCGCAAGGAGGGGAGGCAGAATGGTGGAGAACGACACTAGTGTCATTCTCCAAAGCGGGGGCAGAGCCAGCTGGTTTAAAAGACTGTCTCCATCCCTGCTAGCCCTCTTCTGCATCATGGTCGGAGCTTCCCCTCCCCCCACAACAGACACCCTGTGTCCAGTAGGTGGGGCTGAGAGAGCTCTCTCCAGAACTGCCCTGGAGAGAACAGCTCTGAAAGGACTGACCAATGCTCCCTCTAAGCTGTGGAATCTTGTCAGCAAAAAGTTTACTGGGTGAGCTGCTGCCATTAAAGTGGTCAGCAAGCAGCAAGACAGCACACGGCCTACCTTGTGGCCAATGCAGCAGGAGAGACCAAGGCACCCGGGGACTGCTGAGGTGGTGTTGTGGCTCGGCAGCATCAGCTGGTGGCATCAGTGTGGGAGCAATGCTTGGGCAGTTTCCTGCCCGTGAGACAGGCAGTGCAGGCAAGATCAGCCACGGGTGGCAGCCTGGGATTGCAAGGCCAACATGGACCGGGGGGCAGTCCCTCTTTTTGGTTCAGCTGACCGGTTGTAAGCAGTGACCCCTGGCTATAGTGGCTTACGGGGCTGTTAATCAACAAAGAGATTTGTGCCAAGGAAGCCGAGATTCAAGCCCTAAGTGGGAGGTGGGGCCTAGTTGGGGTGATGCTCGGAATGGGCCTCCCTCCCGTGAGGCAGGCATGGCCTGGAGGCTGTTGGGGGGCAGATCCATCAGTGAGGGAGGGCAAAGGAGCACTGGGTTGCTGGCCTTTGGAGGCTCTTAATTTCCTGGACTGCACTGGTTCCCCATTGCACTTCTGTTGGGGCTAGTGCCTGGTTGGACCTGATCAGGCCCAGGTTGTTCACTGGCTAAATAGTCTCCTCCTGACGGTTTAGGATTACCAGGTCCCTACCTTCTGCTGGTGGGCCGATGGAGGCTCCTTTGCAGGATCTACTTGTATGTGTGCTTTGCACACATGCTGTAATGATGTCACTCGGAAGTGATGTCATCACTCTAGGCACATCACCGGGGGGATGCTCTAACATTTGGTCAAAAACGCTCTCGCGTTTGGTCAAAAACTCCCTTATGCATGGACCCCCACAGGTTCTCAACATGCCTAAGAGCTAAAGGTAAGCCAGGCACCAAAGATTTTAAAGGAGGTAAATGACAGGGGGTTGGGGGCACAGGCCAGCCTCCCGATAAAAGGGCCCAGTCCAATTAATTTAAGGGAGCTGGAGCATTGGTTAAGGCATTATCCCAAGTTGTGGGATTGTTGGTATTTGTTGGAAGGTTTTATGTTTGGTTTCAGGATTCCTTACCAGGGTGAGAGGAGACCATTTTTAGCCCCTAATTTGCATTTGCTGTGACTTCTAGGGTTCTGGACCCATTCCCTTCTCTAACAGTTCTGAATATAAGGGTGTCTCCTTTGGGCATGGTACCTAAGAAGGCCCATGGGGAATATTGCCTCATTCACCACCTGCCATATCTGCAGGGCAGAGCAGTGAATGATGTGATTCCAGAAGAGTGAGCTATACTTCAGTGAGCTATACTTCCTTTGATCAGTCCATGCACATGGTGCATCGGTGCATCCAGGAGTGGAGTTGGCCAAATGTGACATCAAGTTGGCCTTTTGCATCCTCCCTGTTCTTCCCTCAGATTTTGAGCTCCTATGGTTTGCATTCAAGGGCCAATTTTACACGTATCGGGCCCTCCCCATGGAGTGCTCTGTCTCATGCACGGCATTTGAATGCTTCAGTTTCTTTTTGGAATGGGCCCTACAGACCAGGGTAGGCTTGGCCACCGCAGCTCACTATTTGGGTGTGTCACAACATTGGGGGGAGCCCCCAGTGTTTATTTGGTCAGGCTGTCTTGGGATATAAGGAAATTTGGGTAGTGTTCCGGTTTTAAAAAAATCAATCCCTTTTGGTAGCGTAATTCTAGGCACTGATTTCAATAACAGACCTGGGTTCTGGGCCAGTAACTCACTCCAGTTAATTAAAAACAGAATCAGAATTTTATTTATAAAATAATAACATATATAAAAACATACGAGTAAGGGAAAGGGTGTGTACACTGAACCAAAGACAAGCATAAGAAACCTGACTCTCTAACCACTAACACTGACCCTGTGCTGCAGTCTTCCCAGCAGTGCTGACACAGAAGCAGAAGTACTGAAGAGAGTGACAACCTCTTCCTCCAGGTTCACAACCTCTTCATGCAGAAGGTTCTTCCCCATCGTTCTCTGACGTCTTCTGTGTGAATATCCTTGCATCATCCTATTTATTTATTTATTTATTTTATATCCCACCCTCCCCGCCTCGGCAGGCTTAGGGCAACTCACAGAAGATAATATGCATATATATGTACTAGCCGGATACCCATGCTTCGCTATGGTACTTAAGTTCCATCAATCCAGTTATAATACTGATGATGTGAAGTTTGAAAGGTAACATTTGTTGTAGGAATTCTAATGGAGAAGACTGTAGTGTAAAGGATGAAGTGAGACAATCATACTTTTACTCTCTCTACCGAAGGACCTCCCTGTAGACCACATTGGTGGTTCTGCCTTCAAGTGCTAGGATCACCAGGCTGCTTGGTGAGCTCACTCTGGAGCAGGCCACATAGAACTGTCCATTTAAGAAGCAGTCGTCTGAACACAGGAGGGGAAGAGTACGGCACTGCAGACACGTCTCAGGAGAGCTCCTGAGACTGATGGCTTCTTTGATCTATCATAGGGGTCTCTGGTTGTTCCAAGACCCCATTCTCCCCTCGGGAAGAGGGGGGAGAGCAAGAGGCTTGATTTGGGCCCGCCGCAACCACAGCTGCAGACGGGGGTGAGCCCTGGATCGCCTCCAACGCCGGGATCAAGAAGAAAAGCCCATGCCTATGGGCTCCTAGCTGTCACTCCCCAGTAAGGGGGGGTGTTAGAAACTCTGCCTCTCTGAGTGCTACAGTACCATGAGTAACTCTTTAATGGCAACAAAGGAGAAAGTCTAATTCATTCATAACTTTCTAGTCCACTTGTTAAAGCTTTAAAAAGGCAGACAAAATAGAGGCGGGAGGTTCCCCCCCCCCCAACTCAGGGAATAGCAGAAAGCAAAAGGGATTTTAAGCCCTAGACGGTCGGGTGAATTGGCGGGCGCATGAAGATTTTGTTTCTGTCTTTGGGGAAATCGGCACCCTGACTATTTCCACATGCACAATTTTTGGGTACATGTGAGAGATTTCTACGTTCTCAGTGTTTTTAGGTTTGGTTTCTCTTTTCTCCGTCCTGGTGTTAAATGGTCACCCTCTGATGGTCTCTTGAAGGTTGGAAAGATTATTGGCTACAGCTGTCTGTTAAGGATCTTTTACATTTTGTAAGAGCTGCAACTTGAGGATTCATTAGAACACAATACAACAAACACTCAATAACAGCTAAGAAAGGATTGCTTTTGTCTGGAGCAGAAGAGCTGGCAGCTTAAAGAGACAGGACTAACTTTCTTCTCACAGACTTGATGGTACTGGCCATATAAGGAAAGTAGAATTATTTTGGTGAAAGTGCTCAGTAAACTTGTTGTGAGGTAAAATTTTGAAAAACAGAACTTTTGAAGAAAAATGGATGGATCCAATAACCCCCCTAAAATATTGGGAAGCTCACCAGGGATATCTAAAACAGTGGGGGCTGCTGTATCATATTCTCAATCAAAATAGTGGCAAGTTCTTATTCAAGATACTATTAAAGGCTCTATCTCCAATGCCACAGATCCTATTAAAGAAGCTATGAAATAAATGACTCAACAATTTGCGACACAGATGCTGGGCCTTCAGAAAAAAATAGCAGACAATACACAAAAATTAATAGAATTGAACAAAACAACGGAGAAGATAGAAATGAAAATGAAAGAGATGGAAAATAAACTCCAAGTAACAGACGGCAAGCAAGCCCAGCTAGAACAAGATTTGATTAGAGTTCAGGTGGTCAAAGCATCTTACATCTTAAGATTTCAAAATATACCTGAAGAACAAGGGGAAGATATCAGGAAAAAAAAATGGCTAGATTACATGGGAGCAGAAGAAGCAGAGAAGATGCTGGAAGAAATAGGCACAGCCTTTAGGATGAATTTGGCGTTTGCCAGAAATAATCAACTGCCCAGAGAGATTCATGTAAGATTCCATAAAAGAATTTATAGAGATGAAATCCTAAGAGCTGTAAATAAACAGCCACTGATGTTTAACAACAACGAAGTAAAGGCCCTGAAAGAGGTTCCATGGAGAGTCAGAGAAAGAAGAAGGGAATACACCTACTTGACTACGGTAATACGGAATGCCCGAATCCAGTAAATGTGGCTTCCAATGTTCCCTCTAAGCTGTGGAGTCCTTTGAGCAAAAATTCTACTTTGTGAGCTACTGGCATTAAAGTTGTGAGCAGGTGATTTGGTTACTGCATAAATTAGTTTGCACTGGAGCCATCCTTCCTGAGCTAAGACAAAAATGTGTGAGCCGGAGGCTAAAAAACTGTGAGCTAGCTCACACTAACTCAGCTTAGAGGGAACACTGGTGGCTTCTACCCAAAGGCCTAATCTTTTCTTATAAAGGCAAGAGATAGAGAATTACATCCATATTTAAGACACAAGACTTCTTAAGAAAGAACAGAGAAGAAGAAGAAGAGGAGGAAGAAGAAGAATCTACATTAGGAGCCACGGGAACTACAGTGGCTCTTAAAGACTAGAGACCTAAATATACCAAGACTTTGCCACCACTTACAAGGAAGCAATTAAGAGACATCCTGGAAATACAAGCACAGAGTAAAAAACCAAAAGGGACAAAAGAAGAAAATGAGATTGACTTCAATAAATATTAACAGACTGGACTCTCCTCAGAAGAGAAGAAAGACTTTCCAACAATTAAAAAAAGGGAATTTTGACATAATTTGTTTTCAAGAAACTCATATCAAAGAAGCGGACCAAAAATATCTTCATAATCCAAAATTAGGCAAAGCTTTTGTAGCTTCAGATAAAAAGAAAAAGAAATGAGGTGTGGCGACATTTGCGAAAGAATATCTCCAACCTGAATTAGTATATGCTTCACATGATGGACGCATTTTAATGGTCCAGCTCCAAAGGCAAACAAAGAAAACTTTACTTGTAAACATCTATGCATCAAATCACCACCAAGAAAAAATGTATAAACCTCTACAAGAATTGATGGTGAAACAAGAATATCAGGAAACCTGTATAATTGGAGATTTTAATGCCATTTTTGAGGGAAGCCAAGACAGAAAGAGCTTGAAGAAAAGACAAAGGAAAAGAAAGCATGAATTGCCAGCAATGTTTTATCGCTTAATGGAAGAAAACAAGTGTATAGATGCATGGAGAGCTAGAAATCCATATAAGAGGGATTGCAGATTTTACTCGGCAAGGCATAAATCTTGGTCAAGAATTGACATGTGCTGGATTTCTGCTACAATGACAAATGAAATATTAGAAGCGGTAATTGAGCCTCAGACATATGCTGACCACAACTCAATTACATTATAGTTTCAAGACATTCCCAAGAGAAATAGGTGGAAATTAAATTCTACAATCCTAAGAAACGAAAAATTTATTAAGGATAAGGACTGTAAGAAAGAATTTCAAGCGTTCTTTGAAAGAAATATACAACCTGATATATCTATAAACATAGTTTGGGATGCCTTTAAAGCCTTTGCGAGAGGATGGATGATAAAAGAAACTTCATACAGGAAAAAACAGAGAATGGAGAAATACCTGCAATTACAAAATCAAATAAAAGAGCATGAAGAGAAGTTAAAACAGTATGTTAAGAACGAAAAAGGGAGGACTAAGCTACAACATCAGCTACAACATCAGATGAATTGCCTCCTAACACAAGCAATAGTGAGGAAGATAACTTACGCGAAGCAAAGCTATTTTGAAAATGCAAACAAACCGACTAGATGGTTGGCGTAAAAAATATGCAAAGAACAGGAAGAAAGATTTATAAACACATTAAGAAACAGAAAGGGAGAAGACAAAAATAACCTAGAAGACCTAAAGAAAATTGCAGAAGAATTTTACCAAAGCCTCTATAAAGGAACAGAAATACCCCAAGATAAAATTGAAGATTACATAAAGAAATACAATATTAAAACTTTTACAGAAGAACACAGAATAATATTAAACCACCCAATTACGATGGCAGATATAGCAGAAGCGCTGAAAAAACAAAAAAAGGGCAAGGCCCTGATGGCCTACCTGCAGAATTTGACCATGTTTTTGAAGACCAACTGACTTTTCCCCCTATATATATATAAAAGAAAGTCCCCTCACCATAAAATCAATGCCCACTCTCTGAGGCTGAACTTTTTCATGCAGCAGCTCTACTAGCTTTCCTCGGGGCACACTCAGGGGTCATTTGGGGGGGGATGCGGGGGGACGCCATCCCCCCGGGTGAGGTGCGGGAGGGCGGGGCCTGGAGCTCCCTGCTGGTGCCCGCTGGAGGTCGCTGACGGCTGTGGGGAGGACACACTTCCAGTGATGTCAGGGGGTTGGCATATGCTAATGAGTTATGCTAATGAGTCCCCCTAGCTCTTTTTCTACGAAATGACCCCTGGGCACACTGCATCAGTGAGTTTGCGGCAGGATACGTTGGGGCAGGCCCTTGGCCTTCTGGACATTCATATAGTAGATTTGAGTATTCGGGTCATGCTTAGGCAGTAGTACAAGTTGAATTTATTACGGTCGCTAGACCAGCCACATATAGGCAGTCTAAAACAGATCAGCTTTGCAAAGGAAGTGTGATTGAGGTTGGGGCTCTGTATTGAGGCTGATGTGCACCAAGTTTTAGTGCGTTGGCATTACTTGATGGCCAGGGCCCAGATAATGGCCTTTTGTTTCAGCATGACGATGGAACCCCTCTAATTAAATTTCAATTCTGGGTGGTCACGAAGAAGGCCTTAGGAATATTGGGTTGAGGGCAGTTCCATTTTGGAACCCACTCCTTTATAATCAGGGCAGCTTCTACTGTGACTGCCATGGAGTACCAGGCTGCAGATAATTGGAAGTCAGGGCAATGGAGGTCTCACTGTTACAGGTCCTATGTTAATAAGCTCAATGTTGTATAGTTCAGTTTATGATCACGTTTTAACCAAGTTCTAGTTTTAGATGCTGTTGGCAGTTGGGTGAAATGGCGAGTCACAGTATGATTTTCTGGGCCTCTCACCGGGCACAGAGCATGCACATTGCTTCCCAGTTGGGCCTGAGTGTGGGCCTGTGTAGATTGGTTGGGGAAGAGAGGCATGAGATGGTCTGGCCTCATTCCTGGGTTGCTGGAGATGAGGCGGGGTCTCCCACCCCAGGTTCTTGTTATCCACTTAGGTGGAAACAATCTTGGTTTGATGAAGGGCAAAGCCCTCATCACCCAGGTGAAGACTGACCTTGTGATGATTAAGAGCTGGTGGCCTGGGGTGCAAATATTTGGTCCGCTTTATTGGCTTGCCAGGTTTGGCAGAGCATGGGTGATTCTTAGGGTTGCCAAATCCTCTGGTTTGGCAGGGGTCCCCCACTTTTGGGGGGGTTCTACCCGCTGCCGGCCAGCTGGCAGTGGAAGCCCCACCCCCAAGCCCCAACACCCGCAGCCACCCCTCTCCCTTTAAGCGCAGGGAGCTGGCATTTCCCGCACGTCCCATCTCCAGGCGGAGATCGGGCGTGCAAAGCCTTCCCGCTCCCTGCACTTAAAGGGGCCCCTTTAAGTGCAGGGAGCTGGTGTTTCCCTGCACGCTCATCAGGCGTGGGGGTGGGGGGCAGATGTCCCCAATGTGACCTCATTACATCAGGGATGCCCCATGTTATGTAGTGGGTAGCCGCATGGATGGACGACAGACAACGACGTAGTGCATAGCACGCTTTATTAGGCACACAACAAGAAATGCAGACAAACGGCCGGCAGGCCAACTATATACACACCTGGGGACACACCCCTGGTCACCAGGCCCCTCCCCCGATCCTCAGCTTCTCCTCCCTCCCTCTGGCCCCCTCACCCCCTCATCGATCTGAGCTGGCATCTCCCTGTTTGAGCTCATCTGTGATGAGCTGAGTCTCTTTAGGACCCAGCAGCAACCAGTGATTGACTGAGTCACACACACATTGGTCGGATTTCAGCAGTTCACTCCTCCTGTTGGATTTTATGTGGCAGGCTTCGGAAAAGATTTCGGCTCAGGGAGGAAGCTTGATCCCCGCTCTCCTTTTTTAAATATAAACAGGGCAGCTTTCCTAGACCTTTAAGTGTCTATTAATGTTAGGATTCTGACTCGCCTCAGAGGAAGGCTGTAGTGGGGGCTGTGTGGGTGCACGCCAAGCAGACCCCCCTTGCCCTGGAGCCTTTGATGTAATTAGCTGGTCGCCCCCCAGGCCCCCTCCCAAAAATCCCTAGCTACGGGGCTATGCCCCACCCCCTTTGGGAATGCCCCCCAAAATCCCCCACTGGGGGCTAAAATGGACTTGGCAACCCTAGTGATCCTAGGTGTTCAGATCGGGCCTGATGCAAGGTGAACAGGCAGCTAAAAGTGCCTATGTAGGCTGGCTTGGGTCTATTTATGCCGCACCCTGGTATACAGGTTGAGTTCATCAACCTTTATAGGGTTGATGGGGTGCATTTGTTTGACAAGGGCAACAACGTATTTTAGAAGACTTGCAGCAAGGGATTCGGGCAGTGTTAAGCTGCCCAGTGGACACAAAGGCCTAAGCAGAGGCTTGGCCTTAGTGGTGGTGGTTTAGTTCTGGTTAGGATGTGAATCCAGTGAGCACCTTAGGCATACTCCTTTGTGAATAAGGGGTCTGTCAGGAACAGCCTTCAGGTTTTATGGCTCAGGGCTGCTTTTGGGGCTGCCCTGGATAGGCTTCTCCCTGCAAGGTTTATGGTTTCTGGGACGGGGCCACAGGGTGACCACTAGTTGGCCAGGTTGCCAGTCATGAGCCAAGATGATGGCTTAGAACTGGGGCAGGTGTCTTGCCCAATGGAGGGCAAGGAGGTGGTCCAGAGTGGCACCTGCCTTGCCTATTCCACACTCGAGTTTCTCTCCTTGCCACATGGGTCTAATCAAGTTAATAAGGTAGCTCTTGTCTGTCTCCTTCTTCTGATTGGGTGGGGCAAATGCCATTCTACATGTCAAAGGGACAGCATCAGAGAAAGAATGAAAGGATGCTCTTTGCCCTAGCCTCTCTATCTTTCTGACTCTGTTGCAGTCTTCCTCTGGGGTTTGAGGCAAGAGAAAGCATAAACAGCCCTTCATTTCCAACAGCGTCCTCATAAAGTCTGGGGGTGGAGGAATAGGTGTGGGTGTGCATGTAGCTCATATGGCTTCTAAAGATCAGTGCACTCATATATATAGAAAATATAATATATGAAGTGGCAATAAACAGAACCATTAAGAAACTGGTTTAATTACTTATGGAATTGAAATTATTCTTAAACAAGGAATAAGGTTCATTGTGAAAATAAACACAACGAGCTCTAGAAAGAGGCTCTGGGAGAGTGCCAAGGCGTTGGGCACTCAGCGTCAATTTGCTATGGCGTCCTCCTCAAAACCCACCCTCTCCAGGCTCCACCCCTCAAATCTCCAGGAATTTCCCAACATGGATTTGGCAACCCTACCTCCTTCCCAGCCATGCATCACCCTGCCATTATCTGCTCGTCTGATTTCAGCTTTCCATCTCCCACCTCCCAGAGATGAGTAGTAATTCTGAGTGATCTCCACCCCTCACCTGGAGATTAGCAACAATGGTTCCCCAGGAGAAAATGGCTGGTTCAGAGAGTGGAGTCTATGGCATTGTACCTGTTTGAGGTCCCACTCCTCCTCAAACTGCACCCCCTCCAGGCTCCACCCCTCAAATCTCCAGGAATTTCCCAACATGGATTTGGCAACCCTATCTCCTTCCCAGCCATGCATCAACCTGCCATTATCTGCTCGTCTGATTTCAGCTTTCCATCTCCCACCTCCCAGAGATGAGTAGTAATTCTGAGTGATATCCACCCCTCACCTGAAGATTGGCAACAGTGGTTCACCAGGAGGAAATGGCTGGTTGGGAGGAGGAGGAGGAGGATGAGATTGGATTTATACCCCGCCCTTCACTCAGAGTCTCAGAGCAGCTTACAAAATCCTTTCCCTTCCTCTCCCCACAACAGACACCCTGTGAGGTAGGTGGGGCTGAGAGAGTTCTGACAGAAACTGCTCATTCAAGGGCAGCTCTGACAGAACTAGGCTTGCCCAAGGTCATCCAGCAGCTACAAGTGGAGGAGTGGGGAATCAAACTCGGTTCTCCCAGATTAGAGTCCACACACTTAACCACTACACCAAACTGGCTCTCACTGGAGGGCAGAGTCTATGGCATCGTACCTGTCTGAGATCCCATCCCTCAAATCTCCAGGAATTTCCCACCTGGAGTTGACAACCTTATCTCCTTCCCAGCCAATTCTCAATCTACCTTTATTTTCCCCTCACTCTTCAGCTCCCATGGGTGTATCTCACTCCTTAAGTTCGCTGCCACCACTCGCTGGATTGTCTCTGCCTTTTTAGAGGGACAGTGAGACCCCTCTGGCTGAATCTAACAGGCTCAGGATAGGATCTCTCCTTGGACCGGCCTCTAGCTCTGCTTCAGGCCAAGCCCAAGAGAGCAGGGAAACTTCCATTCATTCCCCAGTCCAGCCGACTGTGGAGTGGCTGAATCTCTGCTGCCTCCCAGGGTTCCCCCACATCTGTGGTTTGTGGCCTGGACAGCCTCATCAGCACAGGCAGCAGGAGCATGCCTGGATGAGGCTGGAGTCTGTATTGATGCTGCCCTGCCCCTTGGGACAGTCTCTCTTTTCCCTCACTTTTTGGCCTTGGGGCAGCTGGGAACTGTAGGCCAGCAGATGAGGAAGCCCCATTCAACCCAGTGTGTGATACCCCCACAGGCCCCTCTCTGGAACTACAGCTCAATTAAACCTTATGGGGGGACATTTTAAACAACCACACAGGCGGCAGCCATCTTACAAACACAGCTAACTGCCATTTTGTTACACCTACCAACAGCCACTGAGGGAAAAGTTAAGTCCCGCACAGGAGGCAAGCAGGAGAAGCGTCTTCGTCAATAGAGAAAGCCGTTTGCAAGTAATTCTGACAGGGCAGAGTGGTTGAAGGGGGAGTGGGCGGGGAAGAGGAGCAGACCCAGCACCCGGCCAATGGTACGCGAGTACTCTTGAGTGGTAGCTGACAGGCCAATGGCTGAGGGAGTGCATGGAACCTTGCCACCCCAAAATAGGATTATGTATAAAGAGAGATAGATTAGGATGGATGGTTGGAAAAAGAGTGACTGTTCTTCCCATCCACCTCTAAACTTGTGTAGAGGATGTCATCAAAGTATGACATTTTTTTCTTACAAATCACACACACACTGCATGCCTGAGCCATCCATAAATGTCTGATTCAGGCAAATTCCATTAATTATGTTTAATGGCATTAGCTGCAGTCTCCCCACCCCTCAAATAGGAAACATTGAGTCCTAAGTGAGCCTCCTTCACAGCTGGGACATAAAGTTGGGGAAATGTGATGATTAAGTGCCTATATTATTTACACATTTGTTGAGGAGGTGTTGCAACTAGTGCAAAAGAAATATCCATATTAATTAATTAAAGCTTAATTGCACTGGACATACTCCAGTGCAACTGCAGCTGGATGGCATGACAGATATTGATGAGTCAACAATAAACATTGATATAGAAGATATATATATCTTCTATATATGAGTGAAGGAGAATGTATCAATATGACCCTTCAAGCTTCTCCACATCAAGGGCAGAAAACTGACAGGCAGGGCTAGTTTATAGCCTGACCCTACATATTGCCAAAAAGGAGCACTCCAGCTCGTGCAAAGACAGATTAATAAATCTTTTGACTTCTATTAACGCACATAAACATCAAGGCAGCTGTGGTGACTGACCAGCAAAATGCTTCCTAAGTCTGCCTGATATAATTAATTGTACTCTTTTATATTGTCAACAGAACTCTACTTGCACAGTTTAGTTTGAAACGTCAACTAAAAACACTAGATGCAAACAACTTTCTTCTGTCTTTCCAATAACAGCATAAATCTAAAGGAGAAAAAAAAGCTGTGAATGCCAGCTCTGTTTCTTTTTCGTTTTTCTTTAAAGAATGCATCCTCGTGATGTATTAATTTTTGTTATCAGCTAATTGGCAAGGTCATAATATAATGATCTGAACCTTCTGGAACTTGTAATGAAGCATTTTCTACTATAAAGAACTACATGTAACTATAAAAAACTACACGCTGATTTGTAACTCATTCAGACTACAAAAGGGGAAAACTGTGGGAAAATAGCAAGGCAGACTGCCAAATTGCCCACCTGTTTTCACCTTTGTTAATTCTTCTTCTCTCTCTCTCTCTCTCTCTCGGGAATTGGAAACTATATATTTAAAACAGTTATTTTTGCAGTGATTTTGCTTTTTTTCTCTCTCATTCCTTTTTATCCAACATATTTCAGTTCCCTTTAAGTGGCTTTTGCAAGCAGAACCATGTGCGAGTGAAGTCCAAGCGGTGAGTTCACTCAGAAGTGGTGAACTTGCTGCTTGGACTTCACTCGTGTGCAGCTTGTAAAAGCCATTTAAATGGAACACTTGGAAGTGGGAGGGGAGTGAAAGGGGTCACAGGCACACCAGCCCTGCTGTTAGGCTGAAATGGATGCAAGCCATTTTAGCGATCCCTCTTGCTCCCCCCACTTCCCACCCCAAACCCTACAAACCTCTGAAAACCATGTGGAGGGTCATGGGAAGGTCATGAATAGGGATGGGCATGAACTTCAGTTTGTGAACCATGAGCCAGCTATGTTTGTCAAAAAAAAAAGGGTTGTGATGAGGTTCATGCCCATCCCTACTAGGGATGTTACCTGTCTCTATAGTTTTAACCATAGAGGTCAAGGGAAATCTTAGAATCACTCCTAAGTGATGCCACTTCCAGGTAGGTTTGGCAGCCTCCAGGTGGGCCCTGGAGATCTCTGAAATTACCATTATCAACAGAGATCAGTTTCTCCAGTGGAAATGGCTGCTTTGGAACATGGACTCCATAGCCCACTAAGTTTGGAGGATGGCACTGCAGCCCACTGAGTACCCTCCTATCCTCATACCTACCCTCCCAAGGCTCCACCTCCAAAAGTCCAGAAATATCTCAACCCGGAGCTGGCAACCCTATTTCTATGTTCCTAGCCAGACGAGATGATGATGATGATGATTTCTGAATCGCCCCATCCCTGAGTACACAGAGCTCTGAGCAATTTACAACAGGTTAAAAACATACAAACTACATCTTAAAATCGACAATCCGTTAATCATAATTACTCAATTTCCAGATGGCGTCTGTAATTTAACTTAAAAACCCGCTCTGAGTTGTTCTTCTGTCTCATGGGCAGGTTAAGGGGGAGACTGAAGCAAGCAAGGTATGAGTACATAGAAGGGTGCCAGCTATGATGGAAACCATCGTTGTCGCAGCCAAAAGCCAGGTCGGAGCCAGGGCTTTCTCAGCCCTGGCTCCGACCTGGCTTTTGGTTGCGACAACGATGGTTTCCATCTGGTTGAGGACAGCTGGATATCTTTGGGGCCAGGGATCACCAGCAACACCATTTTTCCACTGGCCTCCCAGATGGTCTCATCACTGTTGGGAGTTGGGGCTGGCAACCCTAGACTGTGCATGTGTTGTTAGCCACACACACCTCCCCCAGTTGAGGCTTACTGTCAGGGAAGAGAAGCTGGTCTGCCCTGGGTCCAGCATGACCTGGATGCACATCCTAGAGCAGTGGTGGCGAACCTATGGCATGGGTGCCAGAGGTGGCACTCAGAGCCCTCTCTGTGGGCACACGTGCCATCGCCCCAGCCAGGCCCAGACCATCATTAAAGTGTCGAATTCTCTGCCAAATAATTTTAAGTAAATGAAAGCATTTGGGATTGCTTTCCTTACTTTGTTTGGATCATCTTAAATTAATGTATGAGTTGTTTTTTCTAAAGTAAAACCTCAGTAATCAGGTTAAATTGCCGTGTTGGCACTTTGCGATAAATAAGTGGGTTTTGGGGTCGCAGTTTGGGCACTCAGTCTCCAAAAGGTTCACCATCACTGTCCTAGAGAATGGCCTAGAATTGTCTGCAACCGTCCATGAGTTCCTTTGGATACAAGCAAGATTAGTATGGATAGCATTTCCTGAAGATCAGAATGTCGAAAACCCCAGTTCTTCAACTGCCAGTGTTAGGTATCAGGGGCCCTGGTCACACTAGCGGGAAAAGCCGTGGCAGAAGTGCGGCTTTTTAGAGCCGCAGCAAATTGAAGCACGGCATCAGGATCAGACAGATCCCCTGAGCCGAGCTGCATTTGCTCCCCGCCACGATCACATGCCAAGGGGGAAGCGATGGGACGAAGGGCGAGGTGAGGCAGTTGAGCAGTTGTGCGCATGCGCAGTGTGGCAGGGCCTCGCATACCACGGGATACGGGTGCGTCAGCAATCACACAGCCGCCCATGCTGCATGTTTCCAAGTAGGTAGTAGTGTTTTGCTGGTATCTTTTAAATCCGCGTTTTCGGCCAAAAGGGATGGGTTGGGGGTGGGTGCGCAATGCTTGCCAGATGTTGGCATTTGATTGCGCCAGTTTAATCCACCCTCAACCTGTCCGTTTCGCGGGGCAAACCCTCCCATGTGACCAGGGCCAGGAATGGCTATCCTACCTCCTTTGCCCTACCTGAGGAATCCATGATTGCAAATTGTTTCCCCAGCAACCTTCAGCTGTATCTCAGAAATAAATCCTCCCCTCAGTGTGCATGTTTTGACTTTAAATGTTTGTGGTTTTAAAATAAAATCTGGAGGATAAAGTCTGATAGTTTCCTACTAGGCCTTGCATGGTAACTATTATTGGTAAAATATTCCATTTTAATCAAAACAAGCTGTGGTGGGAGCTGCCATGTGCATAGATTTAACTGAATAAACCTTTAGTATTAAGATAAATTGGAGGAGGTTGCAAGAAGAAGAAAAAAACATTACAAGTCACTATAAATCAGATCCTTTAGAATTGGAGTAACAGGAGAAGTGCAGAGCTTTTGTTTTCTCCCTTCCCTGTTTTAGTACATATTCCTATTTCCCTGCTTGGGCCCATTTGGGGGTGAGTATAAATATTTTAAATAAGTAAATATTGAGGAATGATGCATTCAGGCCCCAGAACTTATTTTCGGGGGGGGGGGGGGGGGGCTTTACTAAAGTTTAAATATTTCCACTGAGCTCTTGGAGATGATTTTATGTTGCTACATGCAAGTAGAAAGGAACTAGTTGGGGTATCTTTGTCTTAGAAGAGGAGTGCCAACTGATGGCCTATGCGCAGATCTGATCCATGACCCTAGAAAACTTTAATTGCCCACGGAAACTAACATATATATTGTTGTATATCTGCTTTTAAGAAAAATCAAAGAATCACCAATAATCTGCTTTGAACCTGCTTCCAAAATTACCCTCTCCTCTCCCTGTATTTTGATTACCTTTTTTCCCCCCCCAGAAGTGGGGCCAATGCAGCAAAAATCATCCACTTTTCCATTGTTTGTTTGTTTGCCGATGCTGCAAAAACCCTCCACTGCTCTACTGTTTATTTGTCCATCTAGTTTCTGGATTTTATATTGAGGACTGTGCATGCTCAGGTGGACCCAGCTTTCCATTCCTTGATGCTATGTGATGCCAGTTTTATTTAGGAGGAAGATCAAGCTGTACATCCAGGGCTATTTTTGGGCAGGAACGCACAGGAACGGAGTTCTGACTGGCTCCTGAGTTGGCCACGCCCAGCAGGAACTCATCAGAATAATAGGCCACACCCAACAGCAGAAACTCAATAGGATTGGCTACATTAGGGGTGTGTGGCCTAACATGCAAAGAAGTTCCTGCTACAAAAAAAGCTCTGGGTTTTCACAACAAACAAGGTAAACAGAATAAGAAGCAAAAGGTGGGTGTGGCTGGATGACCACACTTCTGGTAACATGTGGGTGCGGTCTAATATGCTAATAAGTGGTGCTGTCAGGGGTGTGGCCCAATATGCTAATGAGTTTCTGCTATTGGGTGTGGCCTATTATGCTAATGAGTTCCTGCTGGGCTTTTTCTACAAAAAAAGCCCTGTGTACATAACAGACAAGTGAAGATGACATTCTGCTCCAGACTATAGGAAGCAACTCTCCAGGGTCTCAAGCAAGGGTCCCTTGCCCAGCTCTACTACCTGAGATTCTGTGCATACGTATAAGCATACAATTAGGGAGTCTCTTTTTAACTCAAGTCATGGACACTTATTACTGATGAACACAAGGAAGTGTCTCACACTGAGTTGGACCACTGGTGGACTGCACAGGAGCAGAGCTCCGGCAGTAAAAAGCCCAGGGGGTGGGCACATGCAACAAGCCCCACCCCTGCTCCCAGCAGCCCTCAGTCAGAGCAAGAAGCAACCAGGTAAGTTACAGAGCCCCCCCCCCAAAAAAAAACAGTCCAGTGGCACCTTTAAGACCAAGTTTTATTCAGGTACAAGCTCTCCCTCCACTGCGAGGACAGATCTGCACGTCCCCCGTCCCCCCCCCAATAGCCAGCAATCCAAAACAGTCCAGTGGAGCCTGAGCGGTGGGTGTTGCCTTTGGGTGATGTCAGGGGGTGTGGCATATGCAAATAAGTTATGCTAATGAGTTATGCTAATAAGCTCCCACACCTCTTCTTCTAGGAAATGACCATACCCCTTTCATGATCTCTATTGAGATGAGGAAGACTTTTTTTTTCTGCTGCTGCTGCTGCTGCTATTTTAATCAGCATTCAATTTTGGTTTGGGGATGACTGGTGAGTTTACCAGAGTACACCTACATCCCTCAGTGCTGCACAGGTACTAGGGTTCTGTGGAGGTGTTCTGGGGCGATTGGGAATGCCAGTGGGGGGAGTCGGAAGGGGTGTATATCAACAACTAACCAAACCACCCCACCTGCTTAAGCCCCTCCACAACCAAAAGGAATATGAAGTATTAAACTGAAAATCTCAAAAGCCAAACCTTGAAAGCAATGCAAAAAGTAACACAACCCAAGAGAGAACTAGTGTGAGCAGGACAAGGCATGCAATGAACAAAATAGCACAAACCCCCACAGCTCCCTCTGAACAACTCCAAGGAATAGACAATCCAACTGTTAAAAAGAGCAGCAAACTTTAAATTTTTTAAACAGGTTTTTAAAAATCTCAAAATGTTAAGCTAAATCCAAGTTATGCTAAGCCAAAACAAGACTCAACAGAACTCACCACCCAACCAGACTATCCACACAACACAAGAAAGGTGAAGGAAAACTTTTAAAAAACACTCATGTTTTTTTCCTTTTCAAAAATAATATTTTAAAATTAATCTGAACTGAAGTTCTATTACCAGGTGATGTCTCCAGGAGTCAGGCAGTCCACTCCATGGTCCACACAGCAGGGGAGAGTTAAAAAGCATGGGCAGGTCAGGACAGGCCAGACAGCCATGGAGCCAACGGTCTGGTCACACGGACGTTTATTGCGGGATTCGCTGCTGATCCCTCGTGCTTTTAAAGTTTCTGTTTACATGCGCCAATCCGCCTCCCGCACCAAAGCAGGCTCACTCGCGCAAGACTCGCGGGTTTTCCTGACCCCGGGAAAATCAGGTACTTTCCTGGATCTCACGCTTTGAAAGCGCGATTTCACCTATGTGAACAGCCCTCTTTCGCAATGATTTCGCAATTATTGCAAATAGGGCCGTCTGAACACTCTCTGAATTTTTTTTTTTAAAGCTTCCGGTTTGAGCGCATGGGCAGGCTCCAGCCACAAAGCCAGCTGATTCGGCTGCAGCCGAGCCAAATACTGCTTGTGTTTGGGGAAGTATTTGGCTCAGCTGAGCTGAATGCACACCCCTAGTGTTAAACCAAATGCCCTCCTGATAAGGGACATCTTTAGTCCTCCTTCCATATGATCAGCTTTAGATACTCTGTTTTATTTAATTTCATCTGTTGCTCATTTCTCCACTTTGACATATTTCTTGCCTGATTTATCCCTGCCTTATAAAAAAAATTGCATGCCAGGATCTGTAAATCTGTACTTTATTTATGCAATGTATTAGCAACAAATACGTTCTCTCTAAGCTTAGAAAAGCTTTTTATTTTAAAAATAACTGAAATTCATATATGTTTAGAAATACCGAGAAACATAATTGTGCACCAACATTGGGCGGATCATTATCCAACAGTGTTGCAGTCAGTTTTTGGCAAGTTAGCAACTGTTTGTTTAAGTTATTGAGCCAAGGATTCAGTAGATAGCACCTGACAGTTGCCCCCAAGAACAGGGTCCCAGACTGGCAACCCTGATTCTGTTCCTCGAGTCATTTAGAAATAGAACCCCCAGACCAGTTAGACACATTTATTCTCTACCTCCTTCATCTCAGTAGACAACCCCTCAGAAAGACACTGATAATAGTGGTGATAAGACTCCATCTTGCAGCAATTCTTTGAGTCTCTTGCCTAGGAAGGGAAAGGCCCTACCCAAACTTTTCATAGCACAAGCAACACCTGGCCACTGTGGCATGATAATCACCCTTCCTGCAACACATGGAAGCCACCCATTATGCTAAATTTTTATTTTAATTGTAAAAAATGATTGAATCCCTTCCACTCCATCTAATACTAATTTACCCTAACGGCATGCATTCGTGACTTCCTTGCCTAATGAAAATTAATTGCCAGCCCGCCTTGACAATTACATTATGATCAATCAAGTTTCGAGGAGCTACAAGGGTCATTTGCTGCAATTCTAATGGAATCCATTAAACCTTCAGCAGATGATAACCTTTAGAGGAGTTGCATTCTGGGGAATACTAATGGCAGCTCTGTGTGTCATTGTTTATTCAAGAAGTGATGCATCATGTAGTCTCCTTTTTTTTTTTTAAGAAACACTTTCTCCAGGAGTGTTATTTTTAGTGATAAAGTAACAGTTTTACATCCTAGCTTATATTATCCCCAAAGACCTACACAAGTGAAGAACACAAGGCAATGAATGGGTGCATGAGCCATTTATTTGAATGGATTTTAAACAAGGAGAGAGGCCGCTTATGCACACATATTCTGGGTAGGTGATATGTTCTCTTCGGTCCCAGTTGCAGCCGTTCAGCTACTGCAGTGATTTACTCCTGCGGCACTAGCTTGCCAGCACCTCATCAGCCTCCGTTAAGAAGGTTATAAAGAGTACATGAAGGCAGCCAATCAGAGCAGATCTTTCTTACAATGTAGAGGGGGAGAGAACTTTGAATGGCAACAAAAGCTCTGATAAGGCTGTGTGAGAATGTGCCCAAGTAAAATATTCCTGATTGGAATAGAACAGGGGTGACCGAACCATGGCTCACAAGCTGCATGTGGCTCTTGAAGCCCTCTCCTGCAGCTCGCAAGGCTTGCCACCCCCTGCGTACCCTCACTTTCAAAGCGAAGTTTTTTTCCTCCTTTCAGAGAGTCAGATGAGTGGGTTTGTGGGCAGCCAGGGTACCTAAGCCCCCAGCAGCCCTCAGTCGATCCAGGATGAGCTAGGTGTGGGTGGAAGGGGTTTCCTCTTGGGGGGGGAGGTTCCAAGCATGCCCAGGCCAGCGGCGGTCTGCCCAGGCCGCCTAAGGAACTTGTCCTCAGGTGGACTGGGCAGGCCATGGCCAGCCAGGCTGCTCCTGTGTGGGTGGTGGGGGTTACTTCTTTTGGGGGGTGGGTTCTGAGCATGCCCAGACTGGTTGTGGCCTAGGTCAGGCCACCCAAAGAGCTTGTTGGGTGGCCTGGGCAAGCTGTGGCCAGTTAGGCTGCTCCTGTGTGGGTGGGTGGTTCTGGTTCAGCCCAGTGCACTGGGGACCAGGGGCAGCAGGAGGTGAGGAGGCGAGTGCCAGGCACAGCCCCTTATGGACCTCTTGCTGCCAGCACCATGGGGAATTACCTCTGCTGGGGGGAATTACCTCTGCTGGGGAGGGAGATCGGGAGGAACAATCTGGATATTATAATTAAAGAAGCAGACAAAGGTGAAGCCATTGTCATCATGAATAAATCAGACTATATCCAGGATGCCCAAAGACAACTCTCAAACACTGCTTTTTACAAAAAACTGAACTCAGACTCTACACAGGAATACAAAAAGGAACTAAACAAGATTATAAAGGACTTACCACTGCACACATGGGAACAAATCCTTTCAGACACACCACAGGAACCTGAGACCCCTGAAGCAAGGAACTCAGTTGGGGCGAGAGTATTCTGACGACCCAGGTTCTTGCTGTGGCAGCAGACTGGGTGATTTTGGACCAGTCAAAGACTTTCAGCCTAACCTACCTCACAGGGTTGTTGTGCAAGTCAAAGGGGGAGAGGAGAATGATGTAAGCATCTTTGGTCCCCATTGTAGAGAAAGACTACTTTTCCTCCTGGGGAACCATTGTTGTCAATCTCCAGGTGAGGACTAGAGATCACTCAGAATTACAGCTGCTCTCCAGATAGCAAAGATCAGTTCCCCTGGAGAAAATGGTAGACTCTGTGTCCTTATACCTTGCTGAGATGCCCCCCCCCCATGATAGCCAATGTGAGATAACAGTCAGGGCTTCAGAGCACATTAGAGCACACCTGCAGGTATGTGTGTATGGGAGATAAAAAGCTGAAGAGTAAGGGGCAGATAATGGCAAGTTGATGCTTGGCTGGGATGGAGATACAGTTGCCAACTCCAGATTATAAAATTCCTGGAGATTTCATGGGTGGAGCCTGGAGAGGGTGAAGTTTGAGGAGGGGTGGGACTTCAGACAGCTACAATGCCATAGACCTCACCCTCCAAGCCAGCCATTTCCTCCTGGGGAACCATTGTTGCCAATCTCCAGGTGGGGACTAGAGATCACTCAGAATTACAACTGCTCTTCAGGTAGCAGAGATCAGTTCCTCTGGAGAAAATGGTGGACTCTGTGTCATTATACCCTGCTGAGGTCACCACAGCAAATTTAAATGCAGTTATTTGTTTTGGGGACAAGGAAAACACTCTACACAGCCAAGATGCTGTAAAATTCACCTCCATGCTTGAAAGGAGATGGAATGGGTCTAAGGATGGGATTATCACAAATTAGGGCACATCAATCTCCTAACATATTTTTTACCTATGTTGTCCTCCTCCCCCAGCTGAACTGAAACAGATGATAACCAAGAACTAAAACTTGTCATTATTTTGATCTGTTAAAAAAAGTGTCCTCACTATTTTGCATGCTAATTTAACAAACCATTCCTATATATACAACTATGGTATGTAATTCCATAAAACTTTGTTGGTCTTAAAGGTGCCATTGTACTCTAACTTTGTTCTATTGCTTCAGACCAACACAGCTACCCACCTTGATCAGTCCTAACATATCTATTCTCACCAAGTAGAACTATACATCCACTATATTTTGAGGGGTTTTTTTAAAATAGTATATTATAATACTGACCGTAATGCAATGCAATATCATGTTGATCTCTGACATAACACTTTACCCTAGGAAAAGGATTCTGTCAGTTAATTCCATGTTATAGTAAAACAAAATATAATTGAATATGTAAGGTAATTTCAAATGGTAGATTTAAATGTAGTTCTCTGTTTCAGGGACAAGGAAATTACTCTATACAGCCAAGATGCTGTAAAGTTTGCTTCCATGCTAGATAGGAGATCGATGGGGTCTACGGACAGGATTATCACAAATCAGGACACAACAATCTCCAGTTCTGACGTTTATTATCCTTGTTCTCCCACCCACCCCCCAGTTGATAATCAGAAACCAGCTTGTCATTCTTTTGATCTGTTAAAAATATTTTCACTATTTTGCATGCTAATTTAACAAGCTATCTATATCTACAACTATTAGGAATAAGGCCTGTTGTGTAAATAAATACGAGCTCAAGAAAGAGGCTCTGGGCGGGTACCTGGCCTTGGGGACTCAGCGTCAATTTGCTGTGGTGACCTCAGCAGCGTATAATGACACAGAGTCCACTGTCTTCTCCAGGGAAACTGATCTCAGCCATCTGAAGAGCAGCTGTAATTCTGAGTGATCTCCAGCCCTCACCTGGAGATCAGCAACAATTTATTTATTTTTATTTATTTATTATATTTATAACCCGCCCTCCCCGCAAGCGGGCTCAGGGAGGTTCACATTGTCTAGCACAATGTGCCAAGATTCATATACAGTTAAAACATTTAAAACTTAACATTTAACACTGTTAAAACATTTAAAACATTTAAACAATCGGCAATTGCCGAATAAAGTGCACTCAATAATTAGCAACCAAGATGGCGTGACATGTCATGCAGGCTCAAGCGATTGCATTCTCCTCGGCAGTTTGGCTCGATTTCACTGCAGCCAGACTCCCCCACAGATATTAATAGTGGTTGTTGATGGTAATGTGATGGTAATGTGGGCAGCTCCTAATTGAAGGCCTGGTGGAAGAGCTCCATCTTGCAGGCCCTGCAGAACTCCACGAGATCCCGCAGGGCCCTGGTCTCCTCTGGGAGCTCATTCCACCAGTAAGAAGCCGCCACTGAGAAGGCCCTGGCTCTAGTACCCACAAGCCTGGCCTCCCTGGGGCCTGGAATAACCAACCGATGTTGCACCCTGGACCGTAGTGCTCTCTGGGGTATATACGGGGAAAGGCGGTCCCTCAGGTATGTTGGACCCTGGCCATATAGGGCTTTAAAGGTAAGCACCAGCACCTTGAAGCGAATCCGGTATGCTATTGGCAGCTAGTGCAGTGCCTTCAAAACCAGCCAGATGTACTCCCATCTAGGGAGACACATTAGTAGCCTGGCCGCGGCATTCTGCACTAGCTGCAGCCTCCGGATTTGCACCAAGGGCAGCCCCCATGTAGAGGGCGTTACAATAGTCTAACCTCAAGGTGACCGTCGCATGGATCACTGTAGCCAGGTCGTCGCGATCGAGGAAGGGAGCCAATTGCCGAACTAGCCACAGGTGCTAGAAGGCTGACTTAGCAGTGGCTGCTACCTGGGCCTCCATTGGCAGGGAGGGTTCCAGGAGCACTCCCAAACTCCTAACCACCGGCGCAGGTGCCAATGGCACCCCATCAAAGGCCGGGAGTGGGAGCCCCAACCCCAAACTGTCCCAACTCAGGCACAGGACCTCCGTCTTCACCAGGTTTAGCTTCAGCTGACTCAGCCTGAGCCAACCAGCCATGGCATGCAATGCCCAGTCCAGATCTTCTGGTCTGGAGTCCGACTGACCGCCCAACATCAGATAGAGCTAGGTGTCATCAGTGTACTGGTGACATCCCAGCCAAAACCTCTGGACAATCTGGGCGAGGGGGCACATGTAGATATTAAAGAGCACTGGGGAAAGCACTGCCCCCTGAGGCACTCCACATTCAAGTAGGTGCCTCTGGGACTGCTGTTCCCCTAGTGCCACCATTTGTCCCTGACCTTGGAGAAAGGAGACAAGCCACTGCAAGGCAAGCCCCTGTATCCCCACATTGGCGAGGCAGTGGGTTAGTAGCTGATGGTCGACTGTATCAAATGCGGCTGACAGATCGAGCTACAGCAACACTGCTGAACTGCCCCGATCCAGGTGCCTCCGGAGGTCGTCAGTAAGGGTGACCAGCGCTGTCTCCGTCCCATGTCCAGGGCGAAAGCCAGACTGGAAGGGATCTAATACGGAAGCGTCATCCAGATAGCTCTGTAGCTGTATCGCCACCACCCTCTCAATTAATTTGCCCAAATAAGGCAAATTGGAAATGGGCCTATAGTTGGCCAATTCGGTCGGATCCAGGAGGAACCATGTTGGTCTGAAGACATAGAACAAAGTTAGAGTCCAGTGGCACCTTTAAGACCAACAAAGTTTTTTTTAAAGATGTGCGCTTTCATGTCCATGCACACTTCATCAGACACTGAAATGGAATTACAGATCATCTCTATATATATAAAAGAAAGTCCCCTCACTGTAAAATCAATGCCCAGGCCAAACCCCTGGACCTAGAAACACGAAATTTGGGGCGAGCACTTGTGAATCCAACATATTCCATTCATGACACAGAGACACAGTGACTAGTGGCTTATTGTCTCTGTTTGCCTCTGCATTTGACAAACAAAAGACCTGGCATCTGGTCAGAAGAAGATGCTTGAGGCAAGAGCTTAGGTTTGTCCATGCTTTGTCTTTATGGACTGAGCAGATACGAGTGGGGGGGGGGTTGCATGGAGGATGTCTGACCATGCAGCTGGCCTGGCCGTTGGTCTATGTTTTCCCAGGAGGAGGAGGAGGAGGAGGAGGAGGAGGAGGAGATTGGATTTATACCCCGCCCTTCACTACTCAAGGCAGGCCGGCTGGGGAAGGGAAGGGGAGGGGAGGCTTTTGAAGATGCCTCCCCCCTTTTTTTTGTTTCCCCAGCTGGCTTGCCAAGGTGGGGTGGGGGGGGAAGCGAAGAGTTTAAACACCTTCTCTCTGGAGTCGCACCGCAGTAGTGGCGCAATCTTTCCATTATATTATATGGGCGCGTGACTCTAGAAAGAAGCAGCATGGAGGTGGGGAGCTGAGGGTGGGGCTTGCCGCCACTGCCATTTGTGCCCACTCCTGGTCTGCTGGAGCAGTGGGGGATATCACGCAGTGCTCCGGCATGCTCCGGCCTCAAACAACCCCAGCTTATAGGAAACTGAGGATCTTTACCTGCTGCACTTGCAATATATGTTGAAAAGAAGTATATGAGCACTTCATTGTAGCTGTCTTCATCTGGAAATGTGGCAGTAAGCTCATCAAAAACAGTTCTCATGTCATTGATTCAGACAAAGGCTAATGCAGCAAGAGATTTCAGTGTAATATTTATGTTCATATTAGTTTCATATTCAGTATTCAAGCCAATACTGTTGATTTTCCTAATGAGACTTGGATACAGGTGAAAATTGTTATTTTATATGCTTTGTTATACTTTGACCTCAGCGTGTTGAATTGTTATACTTTGACCTCAGCGTGTTGAAAGGCAATCTTCACTGCATTCATACAAGCCTTCTCAAAACTGACCAAAACCTTTTGAGGTGCCAGATCTGGAATCAATAGCTTCATGATTTTAAACATTCTATTATAGTGTCCATGGTGGATAGGAATTATCTATACAGTTGGTAAAATATATCTGGCACGTTATCAAATGTGCCATCCTCATAGATGGTGTCTTTTTGTAATTCGACCATAAATTCTCTACCACCTAAAATCAAAATTCTGTCCGGATTTTCCACACTGGAATTGTGGAGTATCAGTTGCCTATACGTCTCAGGAATGTCAAAATTTATGGGTTTTGGGTTAGGCAAATTAATGCCTGTTCTGTGATAGTGAAGACTTCTTGCAAGGGATTATTGTCTTGGGCATATGGGCCAATATATCATTATTTAACCTTGACAACACATTTTCCATCACATTGTGAGGAGTAGGACTTACTGCTCTCATATCTTGCCTCATTTTGCTTCTGACAACATTAGCTGCTGCTTTTTGAGGACAGGAGTCATGACAATGTTCTGTTGGTTCCTGAACTATGTTGCCATTTTTTGTTTTTATAACTGAATGGCACTTTATAGAGCGATTCTGTCTGCATCTCCAAGTCACCACTCCATTGACAGTGTGAAAAGAGAGATATTTAAACCCCAAGTAAATAAAACTTTGTTGTTCTTCTGACTTCTTGAAAACTCCATTGTAGGAACTACCTGCTAAGAGGATTGGGGTCCCGGCACCCTTTCTCTGTGTTTCCATTCTAAGGCCTGGCCTTGTGCCTGTGTCTCCCACTCCCCAGCCTCTGGTTGCTATGGGGACAATTTACTGCACTTGCACACCAAAGGGGAAGTAGTCACTTGCCAATTGACTGCCCTTTCTCTTGGTGCTCCTTTTAAAATAGTGTATCCAAAATGGTGGAGGCCTACGTGGTACTGAAAACTGCTACCAACATTAAAAGTTATAAAACATATATTAAAAAGAAAATGCCCAGCACATATTCTCAGTACAGCAACAGACTGAGCAATGGATCCAAAGGCAAGTGTAAACACTCAAATCCACTGTTACTTCCTCGGTACTAGGATTGGGCAATTCCTGGAGATTTTGGGTTGGGCAATTCCTGGAGATTTTGGGGGTGGAACCTGGATAGGGTGGAATTTGAGAAGGGACTTCAGCAGGGCATAATGACATACAGACTGACGTCCAAAGCATCCATTTTCTTCAGGAGAACTGATCTCTATCAGCTGGAGACCAGTTGTAATTATGGGAGCTCTCCAGCCACCACCTGGAGGGTAGCGACCCTAACTGTACATGCCTTATATGATGTTAATCCAAGGCAGGATATTTATTTTACAGTGGTTCTAAATGGTTCCCATTACCTTGGAGCCTCTGCTGAAGCCTGCAGGTTCCAGGTGGGAAATCCATCTGCATCAATGGAAAAAGCATAAGAAACCCGCCTCCTTCTGCCAAAGTGTTTTAACATCTCTGTTTGCTCACCCACTGAGCATGGCAGGTCAGGTCAGGTTAGGTCAAGTCAAAGAAGTTTTCCTGAAGTGTCCAGGAAAAGTCTTCTCTAGGGGTTTCAACCTCTAAAACTCTGCTCCCTGCTAAATGTCACCTTTCTAGCTGGAAGACTGTGTGTGTGACTTGACCATCTCATAGTATCCAGCCAGGCCTTCTATTTGCATTTCTAAAGCTTGACTGGGTGCAGTTGGAGAGCAATTAACTTTACTCCCCCTTCTTGTTCTCTGCAAAGAGAGAGGAAAACCTTTTTTAAGCTAATGGTAAAGGTTTCACTCGATTCAAACATCGAAGGAAAAATGTGTTTCTCCACAAAATCAGCAGATAATAAAGAAATCTGAAGATGGAGAGCAGAGAAAAGGTAGGTTGCTGGGTGAGTGGGACAGAGAGGAGGAAACAGAGACAGGTAAAAATATGGGGGATATCAAGAGGAAGGAAAGAGGAAATAATGTGAGGAAGATTATAGAGTTGCCGGGCAGTTCCTGGCAAATGATGGGACGGTTCGGAGGGGGGGGGGCAGCACCTCAGGAGGTAAAAGAAAAAGAGGGCCTCATCTACCTACAGGAAGTTCTGACCATAGAGTTCCTGGCAGCTCCTAGAGCTATCCTGACATGACAAGGGTAGCTCTATGAATCACCAGAAACACTATGGTAATCTCAAAAAAAAAATAAGGCTTCATCAGTTTACAGGAAATTCTGACCATAGAGTTTCTAGTGATTCCTAGAACTACCCTTATCATTTCCAGGTAGCTCTAGAAATTGCCAGGAAACCTATGGTTAGAACTTTTTGTAAGTAGATGAAGCCTTCTTTTTCTTTTTAATCCCCCCCCCCGGATAATTGCCTTCCCCTCCCCTTTGGCTCACGTTTTCACCTACCTATCATGTAAACTCCTTCCCCCTCCCCCTCCTACACTGGACAGGCAGCTGCCTGTCAGGTGTACGAGAGGAGGTAGGATGCTTACAGTCGCCAGGGAGGTTTGCTCAGCAGGATTGCCTTAGCACTGCTGCTGGCCCAGCCTCCCTGATGCCTTTAAATACAATCCCCCCCCCCCAACACCAGACAGGCCAGTGTCTGTCAGGTGTAGGATCAGGGCCAGGATATGAATGTTTATGGGGAGATAGTAAAGGACATTTCTAGGAGCCATTTCAATGCGTGCCTCCCTCATGAACCTGAAGAAATGTCCACCACATCACCGCTCCCTCACACCAACTCCCCCTCTCACCTTTCACCTCTTACTGCCCCCAAGAAAGCTCCTGGCAAACGTCGAGCCAGATATACCAATGCTACAAGGAGGAGGCAACTTAGGAATGCAGCAAAGACATTTGCACATAGTATTCCTGCAGTGCACTGAGCTACACAGGCCAAGTACCAGCAAGATCACCCTGAGATGCTCAGAACAACACAATCTCCATATGAGCAAAACAATTCAGGAACACAAGTAGAGAGGCCATCACTTTCGTGGAAGGTGGCAGGAGTTGACTTAACAGACGACTGTTTCTTAAATGGACAGTTCTATGTGGCCTGCTCCAGAGTGAGCTCATCAAGCAGCCTGGTGATCCTAGCACCTGAGGGCAGAACCACCAATGTGGTCTAGAGTGAGATCCTTCAGTAGAAAGGGGGGGAAAGTACGTATGTCTCACTTCATTTCTTACACTACAATCTTCTCCATCAGAATTCCTACAACAAATGTCACATTTCAAATTTCACAACATCAGTATTATAACTGGATTTACAGAACTTAAATACTGTAGCGAAGCACAGGTATCAGGCTAGTAAGAACATAAGAGAAGCCAGTGTTTGATCAGGCCAATAGCCCATCCAGTCCAACACTGTCACACAGTGGCCAAAAATACCAGGTGCCATCAGGAGGTCCAGCAGTGGGGCCAGGACACTAGAAGCCCTTCCACTGTTGCCGCCCCCTCAAGCACCAAGAATACAGGGTATCACTTGCCTCAGACTGAGAGTTCCTATCTATACCTTGTGGCTAATAGGCACTCATGGACCTCTGCTTCAGATGTTTATCTAATTCCCTCTTGAAGCTGCCCATGCTTGTAGCCGCCACCACATCCTGTGGCAATGAATTCCATGTGTTAATCACTCTTTGGGTGAAGAAGTACTTCCTTTTATCTGTTCTAACCTGACTGCTCAGCAATTTCATTGAGTGCCTACGAGTTCTTGTAGTGTGAGAAAGGGAGAAAAGTACTTGTTTCTCTACCTGATCTATCCTATGCATAATCTTATAAACCTCAATCATGTCACCCCCTCAGCCATCGTTTCTCCAAGCTATGACATCATTTTCAGGTCAAAGATCAAGTGCCAGCACATCATGACATCACGTCCATGTCACACCTTCTCCTATGATGTCACTTTTGGGCACTCCCACCAAAATTCCTGTGTGGCCACTTACCCCTCCCCCAAACTGTGTTCCATAGCATCAGAGATTTTTAACCAGTTTATATATATGCTATAACAGTTCACTTTATACATGCTGCTCCTGTCTATTTTTTAAAAAATTTTTTATTAGTTTTCTACACCTTAACAACACAAACATCCCAGAAACAAAAAAACAGTTACCAACATATAAAAAGTAAGACAACAACACCCCACCCCACGGATAGAATGCACACGAGCCAGGGCGTCTCGGGAGCTCCCGAGAATCACACCCGTAGCGCAGCGCCGCACCGCCGGAAGTCCTGTCTATTTTTACCAAGCACTATTTATCTATTTAAATCTTCCTGGTATTCTACAGATGATGTTTTCAAAAGACTTTACCTGAAACATTTCACACCCCACCCCTTAACATGCAGCCTGTTGAAGTACTTGAAATCTTAGCTTGCACACTGCTTTGTAATTTTTTTTTAATCTTAATAAAGGGTATGACATGGCTTTTGTGTTTTGCGTCCCCAGCTCTTGGGGGGGGGGTAGAGGTCAGCCCGGCCTGTTTTCCCCACACCAGCATCAAATAAAACAGCCATACACAAGACATACACAAGACATGGATAAGTGTGGAATAAAATGGCCACAACTTTATTGGTGACAGCTGAAAGGAGCATTGGCACAGCATGAGCCCCCCAGATCCACAGCATCGGCTGGCCTGGTGCCAGTCGATGTACACATCCCCTCAGCCAGCTGGCTTGAGTGGGAGAACCATGGGATGGCAAGTTGCTAGGAGTCCACATGGATGATTGTCCCTAAGTGGTCTCCCCTTCCATTTGAGTGTGAGGGCAAATGCTGGTAGTCCCAGAGCTGGCCTGCTCACATAAAGCCCTCACGCCAAGACCCTTTAAGGGGATCCCCATATCAGGAAAGTGGCATGCAGTCCAATTTCATAAAATGGATCTGGCCCCATGATGATACCGCCAAAAGTTGTGACAGGTAATAGCAATAAACATGAGCGACGTAACTAACAACCTTAAACTACAAGCAAGAAAATTCACTACCCACATCGAGCCACATGGAGCCCCTACTATTCACATTGTCATCTCCTCAAGCACTCCGCATAGGGCGGGATGATTGGGCAAACCATTTGGCTGACTCTCCCCCCATTGCCTGGTGCCACAAAAGGAGGGCATGGGTAAGTCGAGCCCTCCCCGCTTGTGCTGCTGTGTTTCCCTTATGCTCAGAAGTCTGGTAGTTGCAGTGCCTGGGGAAGTCTTAAAGAATTCAGAATGTTTCTTTCCCTCTTGCCAGGCACTGGAAATCAGTTCCCTTTACAAACTGTGGATAGGGTGGGAATATGGGAGTGAACAGCCACTCTTGATGATGATGATATATGCTATTTATCTGTAATCTCTTTTAAATTACAAATACATTTGATGCATTAGGAAAAAAATCTTAAAAGCCAATTTTATGACAGTTTACTTGGAAAGTAAGTTCTACTGAACTCAAAATGTACTCCCAAGTAAGTACACTGAATTGCAACCTAAATGCTATGTACTAATAACTATGAATCTGATATATATAAAAGCCCTAATGCGCTGGCACTTTCCAGCTCTCCCATTGGCTGTGCTGTATGCTCCATCAGCCCATCAACTGTCACTCAAGAGAACTCATGTGCTGGGTCTACTTCCCCCACCCACTGCCAGCTTGGCCACTTCCCTGATGGAATAAACTGCCAAAACGGCTGTCTCTCCTGACAAAGATGCTTCTCCTGCTTGGCTCCTCTTGCTGGCTACTTAGGTTAGCTCCTGGCCCTCAAACCATTCTCTTATGTTTCTGCTGTGAGGCTAACTTTCCCCTCAGTGGCCTTTGCTAGGAAACCAAGCTTGGTTTTGTCAGTAAAAAGGCAAAGATAGGAGGCCCTTTCTAGGCCTCCTTTGGGGGCAGTCTTGGGGCAGTCCTGACTAGGGTTGCCAGCTGCAGCTTGGGAAATTCCTGGAGATTTTGTGGTGGAGTCTACAGAAGCCAGAGTTTGGGGAGGGGAGAGGCCTCAGCTGAGTAGAATGCCATAGACTCCACCCTGCAAAGCAGCCATTTCTTCCTGGGGAACCATTGCTGCTAATCTCCAGGTGAGGGCTGGAGATCACTCAGAAAACTGCTCTCCAGATGGCAGAGATCAGCTTCCCTGGAGAAAATGGCTGCTTTGCAGGGTGGACTCTGTGTCATTACAGCCTGTTGTGGTCACTTCCCTCCTGCTTGGGTCCCCACTGTGGAGAAATACTACCTTTCTTAGGTAGAGGCTGTAGGTGAGGGGGAAATGGAAAGCTGAAGTCAGAGGGGCAGATAAAAATTGGTTGACGGTTGGCTGGGAAGAAGCTAGGGTTGCCACCTCCAGGATGGGAAACTCCTGGAGATTTGAGGGGTGGAGCCTGGAGAGGGTGGGATTTGAGAAGGGGTGGGACCTCAAACAAGTGCAATGCAATACTTCACCCTCCAAACAAGCCATTTCCTCCTGGGGAACCATTGCTGCGTATCTCCAGGGGAGGACTGGAGACCACTCAGAATGAAAACTGCTCTCCAGATGGCAGAGATCAGTTCCTTTGGAGAAAACAGCTGCTTTGCAGGGTAGACTCTGTGTTATTATACCCTGCTGAGGTTGCTTCCCTCTTACGTGGGTCCCCACTGCTTTGGTTCCCCTGGAGAAAATGGTAAGCTCTGTGTCATTATACCCTGCTGAGGTCACCACAGCAAATTGATGCTGGATGCGCATGGCCAGGGCACCCACCCAGAGCCTCTTTCTAGAGCTCATTGTATTTATTTTCACAATGGGCCTTATTCCTAGTACATATATAATCCCTATAATATTTGGAAAGGGCTTATTTGGCAAAGAGAGGGATGTGTAGAGGAAAAACTGGGGAAGGAGGAGGGAGAGACATAAGTGTTCTTTAAGGAGGTCTTTGCCCCCTCCCTTTCATCCTGTTCAGTCCTGAATCCTTCTGTTGGCTTCTTTGGGGGGGTGTGCAGAGAAGGACACTTATTTGGGCTTTTTTTCCACCTTAGAAAAACATAAACATTAAGCAATCTCACTTTGAATTTTCAAAGCCCAGGTTGCCTGGTTGTCTAAGCTGCAAAGAAGCAGCACTGCTGCTGGTTGGCCGGTGAGTGCCAAGGTACACCTTCCCTTTCTTTCAGTCCACCTACTTCAAGCTTGCTACTTTCTTTCTGTGAGCTGCTCAAGTGTGCACAGCCCAGACAAAAGGTATTCAGAAGTAGATGGGACTGGCTCTCAATGCTGCCCATACCATCAAACTACAGACTGCTCTCAGCCCAACCCCGATGAGGAGTTCAGGAGCAAGGGAGATGGTCACATGCAGCTATTGCACCATGGCCAGCCAAGAGCTGCTTCTGGGTGGGGTGCATGTGTGTGTGTGCCTCTTCACATGAGAGAGACCCCCCTCAAAAGGAAAAATCAGCCAGGGGAAGGAGGGGAAGACAAGCTAGAGAAGAGGCAGAGATTTGGCAAAGACGAGAGAAAGGAAAGAAGAGAGTTGGATAAAATGAGTGAGGGAATGGAGAAAATGAGTAAGAGAGTGATGAGTAAAGCTAAGGAGGATGGTGGAATGAATAATGGAGAGGGGATGAATGGAGGAGGGAGGCAGGGCCAGAAAGGTCTAAAAGGAAATAAAAGGGTGCACAGAAGCAGAGGTCAGGAAGGAAGATGCATGAGTGCCTAGAACTCTTGGGACCCAAGCAGGGTGGAGGTGGGAACACCCTCCCTACCCATTCTGAGACCGTGTGCTTCAAGTCTTGAGACCTCTGCAAGTGACAGAGGAAGAGAGCAAACCCCCAGAGGGGCTTGACAATCTTATGCATGCACGCTCTCGCTTTCCCTCCCCCTCCCTTCCTCAGGTTCAGACAATGGAGGGAAACATAGAATCATAGAGTTGGAAGGCACCTCCAGGGTCATCTAGTCCAACCCCCTGCACAATGGAGGAAATTCACAAATACCTCCCCCACACACACCCAGTGACTGCTGTTCCATGCCCAGAAGATGACAAAAAAAACCCAGAAAACCCTCTAGGATCTCCAGTCAAACTGGCCTGGAGAAAAATTTCTTCCTGACCCCAAAGTGGAGATCAGCATTTCCCTGGGCATGTAAGAAAGGGCCACAAGAACTAAGCACTGATGCAAACAGGTCACCCCTCCCTCTCATGATCTGTCTAAGTTCACAGAATCAGCATTGCTGTACGATGGCCATTTGGCCTCTGTTTGAAAACCTCCAAAGAAGGAGAGCCCACCACTTCCCGAGGAAGGGAGGCTTGGCTTTGTATCTCTCCTATGCAAAGTAGGAAGCAGGAGAGAGCAATTGAGGGAGATGGGCAAAAGCGAGCTGTGAAGATGTGGTGGCAGTAGCCCTGGAGAAGGAAACAAGAGAGTGCCAGTTGCTCACGGGCGGGATATGAGCCCTGCAGGGGCCTTTTCGAGCCCGCAGGCTATATGTTTGACACCCCTGCCATCCCAGCCAGGAACCTGTATCGATTTAGCAGAGTGCACAAACAGGCCACACGTAGCAGAGCTTCATTGTTCTGTATGTGCGAGCAAAGTTACAGAGTCACGCAGAGCCACTTGTCAGTTTCAACTAATAAAGAGTTCATTCTAGAGAGGACAGATGAGAGATAGGGTTAGAATCTATTCTAACTACCTGGATAGATGCAGATGGTGGTTGCATCCATGGTGCAAAGATGGAGAGCAAAGGTGTGTGTGAGAGGGGGGTGAGCAGACGGAAGGAAGCAATTCCGTGAGTATCAGTCTACACATCAAAGGGACAGAGGCAGAAGAGTGAACAGGAAGGAAACTCAGTTTGCCTGTCTATCTATCTGACTCTCTTGTAACCCCCTTCTGGAAGCTGAGGCTCAGAGACAGTGTCTGGTGCTTCTCTTCCAACAGAATGGAGATTCCTTTTTTCCCCTCCATTTCTTTTTATATTATATTCTATTTTCCCCATGGGATTTTAATCCTCTGCTTTTGAAGATCCGTTTGTATTGTATACACACATCATACAGTTTTTATAGGCAATATGGTGTTTATGTGTCTACCATATGGCCCGTTTCCACTTGCATGGTGCCACCTGTCTTCCTCTTCCTTTACTTCCCTACCCAGAATGCACCTTGCCTACGAACTCTCTGTTTTCCCAACAGAAATGGATTCAGCCCATACCACTCCAGTTCTTTGGCCGTGTGTTTATTCAGTCGCCAAACCTGTGCCTTGTGAGTCCGATTTGCCTATAAGCTTGCAAAGAGAAGCAAAGCATCATAACACCCCCGATGTGTAATGGTGGAAAGTGCCGTTCAAGTCACAGCTGACCTATGGCGACCCTGTGGCGAACATCAAGGCAAAAGATGGTCAGAGGCAGTTTGCCATTGCTTGCCTCAGCATCATGATCCTGGTATTCCTTGGAGGTCTCCCATCCAAATACTAACCTTGACTGTCCCTGCTCAGCTTCTGAGACTTGAAAAGATCAGGCTAGCTGTTAAATACTGGGTTCCATGGATGGTCCGACCCCAAGCGTAGTGATTAGCTCAGCTTTATTAGTGATTCAGCAGATACAAGACAAAACTCCAGGGCAACAGCCCTGTTTAAATAGCATGCAAACACCACACCCAACCGCACTGCCAATGATAGGCTATTTAAAGGTAAAGGTTCCCTTGCTCGAAAGCCAGTCGAATCCGACTCTAGGGTTGCAGTGCTCATCTCCATTTCAAAGCCGAAGAGCCAGCGCTGTCCGAAGACGTTTCCGTGATCATGTGGTCAGCATGACTAAACATAGAGCCAATAAAATCTTTATTAAAAAAAATGATATATACAATATGACATATGCAAAATGCAATAGGCCATTAAATGCCAACAATGCCTTTATGTTCTCTACATAGGACAAACAGGTCAAACACTATGCCAAAGCATAAAGGGACACAAATTTGACATTAGAAATTTGACATCGGGTTAGAATGGATAAAAGGAAGTATTTCTTCAACAAGATTGGGAAAAGCCCCATGCCTGAAACCACGGGAGAAGCTTCTGGCAGTTCCAGTAGATCAGGGTTAAACTGGATAGATTCAGTGTCATAACAGCTTCTTATGTTCCTAGCAGATGATTAGAGACATACCAACCTGCTTATAGGACTCTTATCTGAAGAAGTCGACAGCTGCTGGGAGATATGCCATTGCTGTGTTCCCACAGTAAAGGTTATTTTTAGTGGTAGTGCTCTGTGGGTCCCCCCCCCCCCCCCCCCCCGTGTTGCTTATTTAAATTGTTGGGGTCTTTTTGTAAATTGTGTTTTATAATCCACCTTGCATCCCCATTTGAGAGAAAGGTGGGTTTAAAAATAGTTAAACAGATACTTGACTCACTCAGTAAAACAAGAAACTAAGAACTGAGTTTGGAGGGAGCCATCTGCAGAATCAGTAACCCGCAAAACAAGCAACGAAGAACCCAGAAAGCAGCATTAGAACATAAGAACCTAAGAGAAGCCGTTGACTCACTCAGTAAAACAAGAAGCTAAGAACTGAGTTTGGGGGGAGCCATCTGCAGAATCAGTAACCCGCAAAACAAGCAATGAAGAACCCAGAAAGCAGCATCTCTCCTTATATATAATTGAGTAAGAACATTCTATATGAACATTCTAAATTTGGCCCCTTTAGTGTTAGGCCGGAAAAACTGCCACTCAGAAGGCACTGGCTGGGTTGACTGGCTGCTTTGTGCAGTCCCGCCCAGCGTTTCAAGGTCTTTTGCATATGGAAGCTGATTGGACTTCACTGCATTCCACACCTCAAACTCACCCCCCTCCCCGCAAGGCAGTTGGAATGTCAGTTGCATATGGAACCTTCAAGGTCTTTTGCATATGGAAGCTGATTGGACTTCACTCCATTCCACACCTCATACTCCCCCCCCCCCCCCCAACGCAGATGGAATGTCTGGTGGTGTGTAGGTCCTAGGATCATGTTTTAAAAGCTGCCTGGGGGATTATGGACCATTCACACACTTTCAACCTCTGGCATTTTCTCACTCTGCTGGCATCAAAACCAATTTAAGGCAAACTAAGTGGCTACTGAGAGGGGAGGATATAAAGTTGCCAGCTTTAGGTATGGAAATTCCTGGAGATTTGAGGAGTGGAGGCCGGAGAGGGGGACCTCAGACAGGTTACAGTGCCATAGACTCCACCCTCCAACCCAGCTATTTGCTCCTGGGGAACTATTGTTGCCAATCTTGGCCCAGCACCCATCAAACCATTCTCTTCAACCCCCTGCTGTGCAGCTGACTTTCCCCTAGGGTTGCCAATCTCCAGGTGGGACCTGGAGATCTCCCACTGCTACAATTGATCTCCAGATGACAGAGATCAGTTTCCCCTGGAGAAAATGGCTGCTTTGGAGGGTAGACCCTATGACATTATACCTGCTGAGTCCTTCCGCCGCCCCCCCCCCCCCAATGCTGCCCTCTCCAGAATCCACCCCCCAAAACTCCAGGTATTTCCCTCCTTATAGCTGGCAACCCTACTTTCCCCTCAGTGCCTGATGGTAGGCAACTTAGTTTGGTCCAGTCACCTACTTTGGCCTTTGGGAGAAAACATATTGGGGCCAATCCTGATAGGGTTGCCAACTCCCGATGGGAAATTCCTGGAGATTTGAGGGATGGAGCCTGAAGAGGGTGAGGTTTGAGGAGGGGTGGGACCTCAGACAGGTACAATGCCATAGACTCCACCCTCCAAACCACTCAGTCCCTCATGGGGAACCATTGTTGCCAATCTCCAGGTGAGGGCTGGAGACCACTCAAAATTACAATTGCTCTGCAGAAGGGAGGGCGGAAGTCAGCTGAAGTCAAAGGGGCAGATAATGGTAGGTTGATGGTTAGCTGGGAAGGAGATGGGGTTGCCAACTCCAGGCTGGCAAATTCCTGGGGATTTGAGGGGTGGAGCCTGGAGAGGGTGGGGTTTGCGGAGGGGTGGGACATCAGACAGGTAGAATGCCATAGACTCCACCCTCCAAACCAGCTATTTCATCCTGAGTAACAATTGTTGCCAATTTCCAGGTGAGGGCTACAGATCACTCAAAATTACAACTGCTCTTCAGGGACCAGAGATCAATTCCTCTGCAGAAAACAGTGGACTCTGTCATTATACCCTGCTGAGGTCACCACAGCAAAATGATACTGTTTGCCCAAAGCCAGAGCACTCCCCCAGAGCCTCTTTCTAGATCCCGTTGTATTTATTTCCACAACGGGCTTTACTGCTAGTTAGAACATAAGAACCTAAGAGAAGCCGTGTTGGATCAGGCCAATGGCCCGTTCAGTCCAACACTCTGTGTCACACAGTGGCCAAAATCAGGACACACCACTCCCAACGATAGGCTATTTACACTCTATTATTTCCCAATTGGTTTACTCCCGGATCCTTGTCTCCCTACTGGTCCACTCTAGGATCCTAGCAATCAAGCTCAGTCCTTTTGCAAGGGCAGTTCAGGCTCAATGCATAACAGGGAACTAATGTGGCTTACACTGTTCCCCTCTCCTCCATTTTATCCACACCTCAACCCTGGCGAGAGGAGGGACCTCAGTGGGTATAATGCAGAGGAGTCTACCCGCCAAAGGAACCGTTTTCTCCAAGGGAATGAACCCCATCAATGCTCCCTCTAAGCTGTGGAGTCTTGTGAGCAAAAATCCTACTCTGTGAGATACTGGAAATAAAGCTGTGAGCGAGCCATTTGGCTCCTGCATCAATTCGTTGGCTCTGGAGCCATCCTTCCGGAGCTGAGACAAAGATGTGTGAGCCGGAGGCTAAAAAGCCGTGAGCTAGCTCACCCTAACTCAGGTTAGAGGGAACCAGGGGTCATTTCCTGCAGGAGCGCACAGGACCGCAGCTCCGGCAGTAAAGAGCCCAGGGGGCGGGCACATGCAACAAGCCCTGCCCCCTGCTCCCAGCAGCCCTCAGTCAGAGCAAGAAGCAGCCAGGTAAGTTGCAGAGTCCCCCCCCCGGCCCCCCGCCCCAAACAGTCCAGTGGCACCTTTAAGAGCAAGTTTTATTCAGGTACAAGCTCTCCCTCCTCTGCAAGGACAGATCTGCACCCCCCCCCCCAATAGCTAGCAATCCAAAACAGTCCAGTGGAGCCTGAGCGGAGGGTGTTGCCTTCTGACACACCTCCGGTGATGTCAGGGGGTGTGGCATATGCAAATAAGTGATGCAAATGAGTTTTGCTAATGAGCTCCTGCACCTCTTTTTGTACGAAATGACCTCTGGAGGGAACACTGAATTCCCCATCATCTGGAGGTGAGTTGTAATTCCCAGAAATCTCCAGGGTCCCCCTGGAGGCCAGCAGCCCTAAATGTATACCTTCCTCTTCCTCTGCAAGGGAAAAGGTAGCAAATGCAATGTGAGATCCCACATCAGGGGTGGCTGGAGAGAGAGAGGAGAGAGAAAGTCAGAGAGAGAGAAAGGGTGGGTGGGTTGATTGCACACATCACACAAGGAAACCACGACTGTCTGTCACGCTGCTGTATCAATATCCAAGAGACAGAATGATTGCCTTTCCATCAATCATCCTAAGTGCAAGATGGAGACAAAGTCGTGGCACTATCGCAAAATAAACGTCTCCCACTTTGGAGAGCGATGCCTTAGAGATCCCGCCGGCATCCATTTTTGATTACGCCAGAGGCTCTTCGTGTGCGGCAGGGCTGCAGACACTCCCCCAAAGTATCTTTCAAAAGGTGTCGGAAGCACGCCGGCGCCTGAGACTTGCCAGAGGGCCGACATCCTCCACGATCCATGTTCAGTGCATGGTAGGCATCACTCCAGTTCTCATTACCTTGCCAGCAAACTCTGATTTTCTTTTTATTGTGGATGCTCCTGATGGTTAATAATACAGCATTAAAAATTGCTGGGGCGGGGATTCCTGTGGCTCAGTGGAAGAGCTTCTGCCTTTGGAGGCAGAAGGTCCCAGGTTCAATCCCCGGCATCTCCAGTTAAAAGGAGTGGGTAACCAGTGATATGAAAGACCTCCGCTTGAGAACCTGGAGAGCCGCTGCCAGTCCGTGTAGGCAATACGGACTTTGATGGACCGGTATTGTCAGGCAGCTTCATGTGTGCTAAAGGCTGTGGCTCAGTGGTAGAGCATCTGCTTAGCATGCAGAAGGTCCTATGTTCAATCTCTGGCATCTCCAGTTGAAAGTACCAGGCAGTAGGTGATGGGAAAGACCTTGCTTTGCACCTCGGAGAGCCACTGCCAGTCTGAGTAGACAATACTGACAATTTTAATATGATTGCCTGTCATTTCCCCAGAAAGCATTTTCCTGGGGGCACCTTCTTTGGTGGGGTCATAACTCAGATCCTTTAAATCCAATCCTCACCAAACTTGGAGAGCAGGTAGAGATCCCCCTACGAGTTTGATGTCTCTAGCATGCCAGGGGGCTGTTTGCACCTAAAGGTTTGTGATGGTTTGCGGTTCACAAACCAGGCATCCCACGAACCATGAGCCAAACTGAATTTTCCCGGTTTGTGCCCATCCCTATAGATGATACTGATCTTGATGGACTCATGGTCTGATTCGGTATGGGGCAGCTTCATGTGTAGTCATATGTGTGTTTGTCTAAAGCAGATGGAACGTGTGGAATGGAACCATGGAGAGGAATGGCCATACAGGAGGAAGATGCCTCTCAGATCATGAAGCTGTACTCTACTTACAGGAAGTTCTTACCATAGAGTTCCTAGTGATTCCTAGAGCTCTGCAGAAATGGCAACTGGTAGGTCTAGTAATCACTGGAAATTCAGTGGTAAAGTCAGAAGTTCTTACCACTGTGGAATGAGCTTAGTACTTTGCTAGTCAGGATCTGGGTGTGTGTGTGTGTTGGCTCTAGGCCTGCAGGAAACCAGAGGTCATTTCGTAGAAAAAGAGGTGCAGGTGCTCATTAGCGTAACCATATGCCACACCCTCTGACATCACCGGAAGTGTGTCAGAAGGCAACACCCGCTGCTCAGGCTCCACTGGACTGTTTTGGATTGCTAGCTATTGGGGGGGGGGGAACGCAGATCTGCTGTCTCACAGCGGAGGGAGAGCTTGTACCTGAAGGCAGGCTGGGGGGGGGGGCTCTGCAACTTACCTGGCTGCTTCTTGCTCCTCGTGGCCCGACTGAGGGCTGCTGGGAGCAGGGGGTGGGGGTTGTTGCATGGGCCTGCCCCCTGGGCTCCTTACTGTCGGAGCTCCACTCCTTTGCGCTCCCGCAGGAAATGACCCCTGCAGGAAACTACTACCAGGCTGTGGTAGTTAAGATGGAACATCAACTAGTGGAAAAACAGGAGTTAAGTTGTTGCCAACTCTGGGTTGGGAAATTCCTGGGGATGCGGGGAGGGACCCTGGGGTGGGTGGAGTTGGCGAAGGGGAGGGATCTCAGTAGGCTGTAATGCCATACTCCAAGAGAGCCTTGCGCTCTGTTGATCAACATTTGCTGGTGGTCCCCGGCCTGAGAGACATCCTGCTGTTCTCAACCAGGGCCAGGGAATTTTCTGCCCTGGCCGCAACCTGGTGGAACTCTCTGCCAAGTTCCATCCAGGCCCTGCAGGACGTATTATGGTCCTGCAGGGCTTGTAAGGCAGAGATGTTCCACCAGGCATTTGGCAGCAATGGTTCCATCTTGGCAGTCCCACTTCTACTTTTTTCACATCCCCCCCCCCCCACGAGATAGCAGCACCATCAGGACTTGGATGCTGTCTTTTTTTTTTTCCTTCTAGAAGCAAATGTTCTATTGTTCACTATCTTGGTTTGAATTGTGCTTTGTTGGTTTTATACCACTGTAAACCGCCCTGAGCCTGGTTTCTGAAAAGGGCAGTCAAAAATCCAATACATAATAACAAGAAGAACAAGTGCGGACCCGCAAGAAACTTGCGGGGAGGGGGCATTCCCCCACCTTTGATTCCTTCCCTCTTCCCCCATCTTCCCCTTTCTTTCTCTCCCCAAGCCAATCCCCCCTTCCTTTTTCTTTCCAGCCCTCCACCAAGCCAATCCCCCCTTCTTTCCCGCTCCTTCTTTTTCCCCATGTCATGACTCAGGTGGGGTGTCACCTGACGCTGCCACCACTCTGGTTCCAGGCTCCCTTGAGAAGGCCCAGAGCACCCTCCCAAGACCTTTAGACCTCCCTTTTGGCCGAATAATAGGCGTGAGGACCAGGCAGAGTGAACAATGAAAATAGTTTATTGCATAGGAGGTCAAACAACAAGGTGCAGAATTATAACAGTAAGTGGGTGAAAAGAAAAGAAATCAAATGCCCTAACACGTCTAAATATATACTGCCCCTACCTCACTATTCCAAGTGACACTAGACTACTCACCCTGCCCTAAGGATGAGGGTTTCTTCCTGCAGCAGCCTTCCTTCCGGCTCTGCCCTCTGGAAGAAAGAACAGCCTTTGATCTTTTATTCCAAGCCCTCCTCTTTTCCTATTGGTCAATTTTGGCTCCAAAACCTCTCAGGGGCTTCTGGGAGTTGTAGGCCCAGCCTCACCTACTGCTAGCCAGGCTCCCTGGGCCTAGTAGGCCTCTGGTGGCACAGCCCAGATCATGACACTCTACCTTTGAGCCCAGCAGTGGTGGCAGTGCCTGAGAGGGGAATTTATTTTGGTGGGGCTTTAACACCCCCCAATGTTGTTGTTGTTTTTAAGTTTTCAGATTTTTCTGCAAACCTTTGAAGAAAAACTTGTTTGGGGTAAGTATGCCCCCTATCTGCGGATTCAGATATCCACACATAGGGGACTGCTGAGAATTAGATATATAGATAATAGAAAAAGGAGGAGGAGGAGGAGGAATCATAGAATCATAGAATTTTAGAGTAAGAATGGACCTTGCAGGTCATCTAGTCTAACCCCCTGCACTTTGCAGGAGCATAGCCGAAAGATAGCCAGAGAAGGAGCATCCACCACCTCCCGAGGCAGTCTGTTCCACTGCTCAACCACTCTTACAGTTAGGAAGTTTCTCCTGATATTTAGCCGGTATCGACTCCCTTGTAATTTCCACCCATTAGATCTAGTCTTGCAATCCGGAGCAAGAGAGAATAGACCTGCTCCATCTTCTACATGACAGCCCTTCAAATATTTGAAGACTGCAATCATCTCCCCTTTAAGCCTCCTCTTTCCCAGATTTATACCCCGCTCTTCACTAGGAGTCTCAGAGCGGCTTACAAACTCCTTTCCCTCCCCCTCCCCACAACAGACACCCTGTGAGGTAGGTGGGGCTGAGAGAGCTCTGACAGACACTGTTCTTTTTCAAGGACAGCTCCTGTCAGAACTATGGCTTGCCCAAGGTCATCCAGCAGCTGCAAGTGGAGCATTGCGGAACCAAACCCGGTTCACCCAGATTAAAGTCCGCATGCTTAACCACTACACCAGACTGGCTCTCCAGGAATAATAGAGTCCACCCCCAAAGCTGTAGTTTTCTCCAGGAGAACTGATCTCTGCAGTCCAAAAGAATTCCAAACCCCAGCTGGAGGCTGTCAAACCCAAGCAGAACCCAACGATCAGCAGATGAAGAATCAGCTGGAAGTGTGCTCCTGAGAATGGGGTGTGTGGTAAGATGACTTCTCGGGCTCTTTATTTATTTTGAAGGCATTGTTCTCCGGCTGCCAGTCCTCAGTGAGGAGCTGACCCCTCTCCCGCTTTTATCCAGCTCAGTCTCTTTCTTGTTTCTCACCGCTGACACTGCAGGCCTCAGATAAAAACCGGCAGCCTGAACCAAACTCTCTTTACAAGCATCAGAATCTTCTTTCTCTCTCGACCCGCAAGGGAGGAAGGAATAAAAACTTGGCAGCCTCAGCGGCTTGAGATTCCCAGCTATGCGAGCTCTCTATTATTACCTTGGTATGCCTAAGCAGAAAGCCTGGGGCTTTGTTCATGGTTGAAGAGACCCAAATGACTCCAATTTCAGAGAAAAAGATATTTTTATCTTGAAGGATATAGCATACAATTGATGCACAGGAGGGGGGGGGAGTACAGTTGAACTGCCCAGGACTATAACATCTGAGTCGAGGGAAATCAAATACTTTATTTAATTATTATTATTAATATTTTTAAAAACAAACAATTTCTGCACCGCCTTTCTAACCAAAGAGGGTCCCCGAGGAAGTGAACATTAAAACATTCCACCGTTTAAACTTCAAGACGTTAAAGCAGCGTTTACTGTAAGTGTGTATCAAATATTTAAACAATTCAATAAAATGTATAAACATGCAGAAACGCAGCTAGAGAGAAGGGCCGATAATAGCTAGTTGGGGGGAATGCGAAACCAAACCAAACCAAAGTCAAAAGAACATAAGAGAAGCCATGTTGGATCACACCAATGGCCCATCCAGTCCAACACTCTGTGTCACACAGTGGCCAGAACCCAGGTGCCATCAGGAGGTCCACTAGTAGGGCCAGAACTCTAGAAGCCTTCCCACTGTTGCTCCCCCGAGCACTGAGAATACAGAGCATCACTGCCCCAGACAGAGTGTTCCATCTATACCTTGTGGCTAATAGCCACTCATGGATTTCTGCTCTAAATAACATAAGAGAAGCCATGGTGGATCAGGCCAATGACCCATCCAGTCCAACACTCTGTGTCACACAGTGACCAAAAATACCAGGTGCCATCAGGAGGTCCACTAGTAGGGCCAGAACTCTAGAAGCCCTCTCACTGTTGCCCCCCCCCCCCAAGCACCAAGAATACAGAGCATCACTGCCCCAGACAGAGTGTTCCATCTATACCTTGTGGCTAATAGCCACTCATGGATTTCTGCTCTTAAGAACACAAGAGAAGCCATGTTGGATCAGACCAATGGGCCATCCAGTCCAAAGCTCTGTGTCACACAGTGGCCAGAACCCAGGTGCCATCAGGAGGTCCAACAGTGGGGCCAGAACTCCAGAAGCCCTCCCACTGTTGCCCCCCCCAAGCACCAAGACTACAGAGCATCACTGCTCCAGACAGAGTGTTCCATCTATACCTTGTGGCTAATAGCCACTCATGGATTTCCACTCTTAAGAACATAAGAAAAGCAGTGTTGGATCAGGCCAGTGGCCCATCCAGTCTGTAAAGAAATGGCAGTTATCTGTGTCCATAAGATGGCTGACATCTGTGGTTGTTTGTTGAAAAATGTTTCCTCAAAAGTTCTGTAGTTCTGGGGGAGCGGCCCTGCAGGGGTATCAGTCACTGGGATGAATGGAGTTTCCTCATCTGCTGGTCTACAGTTCCCAGCTCCCCCCAGGCCAAAAAGTGCAGGAAATGAGAGACCTTCCCAAGGGGCAGCACAGCATCAATATATACTCTGGCCCATCCAGAGAGGAGGCAGTCTTCGTCCTACTGGGGGTTAGGAAAGGCTCTGGCTGTCCGTGCTGATCAAGGTGTCCAGGCCACAACCAAGAGACATGGGGAACCAAAGGAGGCAGCAGAAATTCAGCCATTCAACAGTCAGCTGGACTGGGGAATGAAGGGAAGTTTCCTCTGCTCTCTTGGGCTAGAGAGAGAGAGAGACAGAGAGGCTGAAGCAGAAGCAGAGGCTGCTCCAAGGAGAGATCCTATCCTTAGTCCACAACCTATTGAGATATATGTCTAGGTGATAGAGGTAGCAAGCAGTTACTAGATCAGTTTGATCTGTTTGACAGTCCTAGCTGTCATGCTAGTGATTAAGTGATTACAGCCAGGTGTTATACTAGCAGGTGATCTCTATCAGGCATTGTTAGAGTAGGTAATTAATTCACCTTGTTAGTGATTGGCTGGGTTTAGTATATTAGCTATCAGCTTGATAAGCTGGGGGGGCTTAGTCTCTCAAAGCTAAGGCATGGTATGCTGTATGATAGCCTGTATATATCTGTGTATATATTCACCATTATATCTATATAAACTTTCTATGGACCTTCATCACCAGTTGGTCTTCAGCTTCTTATTTACTATACCCAATACAACCTCCAGAGGTAGAGATTGTAGAGAGTATTACATGTAGGGAGAGAGGATTGTGTTTAACCCCTGTTGATTTATGCCCTGTTGGTTCATAGTATGTGCCTACCCCGACAGTGTGCCTTATTCATCTAGTGTGTGTGCTCCACAATTGTGTAAATAGTTAAATAAATCCTTATATTTGGGCTAATCATCTGTGTTGTGCTCTGACCACACACTCTCCCCTGCTCTGCACAATACTAAAGGTGTGTGTGTGTGGGGGAGCCCAGGGAGGCAAGAGAAGGCCAGACCGTTGGGCTGCCAATTTTCAAGGGACACCCCCCCCCCCAAAGATTGGGGATTCTATCTTCCAAAGGGAGATTTGGCCAGAGGGGTCTTACTGTCCCACTCATGGACCACTACTCCATAGGCTTATCCAGGGCTTTTTTTGTAGAAAAAGCCCAGCAGGAACTCATTAGCATAATAGGCCACACCCAACAGCAGAAACTCATTAGCATATTAGGCCACACCCCTGACAGTACAGCTCATTAGCATATTAGGACACACCCCCATGCCTTCCCTTGGCTTGTTCGGGTGCCCCGCGGCTGCAGGGCACCCGGACAAGCCAGCCCATGGGCAGGCTGGGAAAGGCATTTCCAGGGCCCTCCCTGGCCCACCTCAGAGTCTCCATCCAGCCTCTGTTTAAAAACCACCTCCAAGGAAGCCTGTTCCATTGAGGAACTGCTCTGTCAGGAAGTTCTTCCTAATGTTTAGCCAAAATCACTTGTGATTTAATTTCAACCGGTTGGTTCAGGTCCAACCTTCTGGGGCAACAGAAAACAACTCCACACCATCCTCTAGAGGACAGCCTTTCGAGTGCTTGAAGAAGGTTATCTCAGGGCTCTTTTTGTAGAGAAAGCCCAGCAGGAACTCATTAGCATAATAGGCCACACCCAACATCAGAAACTCATTAGCATATAGGCCACACCCCTGACAGCACAGCTCATTGGCACATTAGGCCACACCCCCATGTTACCAGAAGTGTGGTCATCCAGCCACACCCACTTTTTGCTTCTTATTCTGTTTACCTTGTTTGTTGTCAAAACGGTTCCAGGGCCTTTTTTTGTAGCAGGAGCGTAGCAGGAGCTCCTTTGCATGTTAGGCCACACACCCCTAATGTAGCCAATCCTAATGAGTTTCTGCTGTTGGGTGTGGCCTATTATGCTAATGAGTTCCTGCTGGGCGTGGCCAACTCTGAAGCCAACCGGAACTCCG
>NW_015177034.1:170058-171744 GCF_001447785.1 Gekko japonicus | reverse complement strand
GCCAGCCGGAGCTCCGTTCGTGTGCAGTCCTGCCCAAAAATAGTCCTGGGCTTATCCAATCCCCTCTTGAAACGATCTATGCTTTTAGCTGCCACCACTTCCCGTGGCAGTGAATTCCATGAGTTAATTACTCTTTGGGTGAAGAAGTCTTTATCAGATGGCAGGGAAAAATCCAGGAGAAGGAGACATATGAATCTTCCTAGGGAGGGTGTTCCAGAGTTTTGGGGATGGGGGGTAGGGTTGTCACATCCAAGTTGGAAATTCCTTGAGATTTGGGGGTGGAGCCTGGGGTAGACAGGAACCTCAGTAGGGTGCAATGCTATAGGGTCCACTATGCAAAGCATCCAGTTTTCTCCAGGGATCTGATCTCTATAGTCTGGAGATGAGCTGTAATTCCAGGGGATCCCCAGGTCCCGCCTGGAGTCTGGCATCCCTAATTCCCAGGTAGAAACGTATGGGCTATCTGCTTTCCTTCTCACTAGTCCAGTGGTTATGCGTAATATCACCAATTTTAATTTTATCAGTAAACTGGGTTTGAAGCGAGGGCTGCCAATCCCCAGGTGGCTGCAAACCAAGGAGAGAGTTCACGGGAAGGAAGTGGAAAAAGAAACAAACAACCGTGCTATAAAAAGGTAAAGGTTCCCTTGCTCGAAAGCCAGTCGAGTCCGACTCTAGGGTTGCGGTGCTCATCTCCGTTTCCAAGCCGAAGAGCCAGCGCTGTCCGAAGACGTTTCCGTGGTCATGTGGCCGGCATGACTAAACACCAAGGTGCACGGAACGCTGTTCCCTTCCCACCGAAGTGGTACCTATTTATCTACTTGCAATTTCTTGCTTTCGAACTGCTAGGTTGGCAGGAGCTGGAACTAGAGATGGGAGCTCACTCCGTCTTGCGGCACCCTGGTCTCGAACTACTGAACTACCGGCCTTCCACAGCCTGCAGTTCAGCGTCTTAACCACTTGAGCCACCGCAGCTCCAACTGTGCTCTATTATGCCACAAAAATCTCCAAAGACTAGAAATATCTTTTTTTCCAATATTCAGGTTACTGGCTGCAGTTCAAACGCCATCCACACCAACGGATCATGCGTATCATCTCGTCCCGTGTACAACTTTGTCAAAGCAAATAGCGTCGAAATACAAGATTCATCCATTCAACAAACTCACTGGTAGTATTTCATAGTGACATTCTTCCAAATCCATCAGTGCCACCTGGAGATGTCCCACTAGTACAGTTGAACCAGGCCCATAGCTACCATGGGGCCCACGGGGCCTGGCCCCCTAGTGGTTTTCATGGGCCTCTCTCCGAGCCATAGCTCCCCCTCCCCCCCGGGCCACCTCACCCCGATTGCCCATTGGCAGGGAGGATGAGGGCAGCAAAAGCAGCCGCCGCAGCAGCAGCAAGGGGACAGGCAGTGAGCATGAGTGGTACAAGGAGAAGCTTCCATCTTGGGCTTCCACTAGATGCTCACTGTGCCGCCCAACAGCAGCAGGGAAGCCCAACCAGGCAAGCAAGGAGGCAAGCCACCTCCTCTTCTTGCCCCTGGCAGGTACGCCTGGCTGCGCTCTATTGTGCCGACAAGCCCACACGCAGCAGCTCTGTGGCCAGGCCAGCCACTATGTGCCTCACAGGAACCGGGGCTTCATGGGGGGGGGGGGGGCCGGCACCTCTCGGGGGAGGGCCCGCCCT
>NW_015177034.1:168134-169952 GCF_001447785.1 Gekko japonicus | reverse complement strand
GGGGGTTTGAGGGGGGGGGGGGAGCCAGACACTCTGCGTGGATGGCCCGCCCTTGCTGAGGGGTAGTGGTGGAGGGAAGCAATGGCCACTGGGCATTACCCCCCCTTGCCCCGGAGACTGGGAGGTACAGAGCTGCCTTAATTAACTTTGTTTTAATTGGCTACTGGGCCCCCACAGGGCCCCCTTCCCCCCAAATCCCTAGCTATGAGGCTGAGTTGAACACCGTATGACCGAGATCAGTTCCCCTGGAGAAAATGGCTGCTTTGGAGGGTGGATTCGAAGAAGAAGAAGGAGAAGAAGAAGAAGAGGAGGAGGAGGAAGAGATTGGATGTATACCCCGCCCTTCACTACCCAAAGGAATCTCAAGCGGCTTACAGCTCCTCCCCCTCCCCCTCCCCACAACAGACACCCTGTGAGGTAGGCGGGACTGAGAGAGCTCTTGAGAGAACAGCTCCGAAAGAACTTATGACTGGCCCAGGGGCACACCAGCAGCTGCAAGTGGAGGAGTGGGGAATCAAGCCCGGTTCTCCCAGATTAGAGTCCGCGCACTTAACCACGACACCAAACTAGCGTTATACCCTGCTGAGGTTCCTCTAGGATTGCAAGCTTTGGGTTGGGGAATATGAGGCGGTCTTGGGGGTGGAGCCTGCGGAAGAGAGGGGTATAGGGTCCCAGAGCCCACCTCCCTAAGTGGCCATTTTCTCCAGGGGAACTGATCTCTATAGCCTGGAGACGGGTTGGAATCTCAGGCGATCTCCAGCCACCACCTGGTGGTTGGCCACCCGCGGTCCCTCCCCTCCCCAAAACCCTCCCTCCCCAGTCTGCACCCCCCCACACAATCTCCAGCTATTTCCCTGCCTATAGCCTGCGCTCCTACTTAAAGCCCTTTCCTTCCACCTTCACCGCTCCTCTGCTTGCTAGATTTTCCCATTATAACCAGTGTCCCCTCTACACTGAGTTCATGTGTGCGAGCTCACAATTTTTTAGCCTCCGGCTCACACCTTTTTGTCTCTGCTCGGGAAGGACGGCTCCCGAGCAAACGATTTGATGCAGTAGCCAGGTCGCTGGCTCACAACTTGAACGCCGGCACCTCACCAAGTAGATTTTTCTGCTCACAACTGCAGTGTTCCCTCTAAGCTGAGTCAGTGTGAGCTAGCTCACAGTTTTTTAGCCTCTGGCTCACACATTTTTGTCTCTGCTCAGGAAGGGTGGCTCCAGAGCAGTGTTCCCTCTAAGCTGAGTTAGTGTGAGCTAGCTCACAGTTTTTTAGCCTCTGGCTCACACATTTTTGTCTCCGCTCAGGAAGGAGGGCTCCAGAGCAAACTAATTTATGCAGCAGCCAAATCTCCTGCTCACAACTTTAATGCCAGTAGCTCACCAAGTAGAATTTTTGCTCACAGGGCTCCATAGCTTAGAAGGAACATTGCTCCAGAGCCAACTAATTGATGCAGTAGCCAAGTCACTCGCTCACAACTTTAATGCCAGTAGCCCACAAAGTAGGATTTTTGCTCACACAACTTCACAGCTTAGAGGGAACATTGCAAGACTCCACAGCTTAGAGGGAGCGTTGGTTAGTGTGAGCTAGCTCACAGTTTTTTAGCCTCTGGCTCACACATTTTTGTCTCTGCTCAGGAAGGATGGCTCCAGAGCCAACTAATTGATGCAGCAGCCAAGTCACTCGCTCACAACTTTAATGCCAGTAGCCCACAAAGTAGGATTTTTGCTCACACACCCCCACAGCTTAGAGGGAACATTGCAAAGACTCCAGGGCTTAGAGGGAGCGTTGGTTTTATAGCCTGTTTTTAGAAGCATAGGTAA
>NW_015177034.1:167325-168114 GCF_001447785.1 Gekko japonicus | reverse complement strand
AGTCCAGCGGCACCCCCTCTTCCCAGAGGCGGCCACTCCTGTTTCCAAACGCCGCCTTCGCTCTCTAATCGTCCCCCCCACCCCACTGATGCGGTGACACACTCTTAATTTTCCGCGAACTGGAATCAGAAAAGTGTCAGAGAAGCTCAGCATTTGGGATGCCAAGGGAAATCGTTGCCCTGGCAACAGCAAGCGCATAAAAAAAAAGGGAAAAAAAAGAAAAAGGAAAGAGTATTCAGAACAGACCCTGTTTCGCCTCTGTTTTAAGCTTCTGCTGATAGGAGAATCAAATCTAATTCAGGGCTTCTTTTTTATTGTTATTTTATTTAAGGTGAACAGCGGGGCAGGAGGAGGCTTGCGAGGCGCCTGTGGCCTCCTGCCATCTAGAGGACGGAAGACGCAATTGCGGCATCGGGGATAGACTCAAATGCAAGACCAGGGTTTTTTTTGGAGGGGTTGCCAATTCCAGGTTGAATTCCGGGAGATGTGGGGGTGGAGCCTGGGGAGGGGAGGTTTTTTTTTGGGGGGAGGAACTTCAGTGGGGTACGATGCCACATTACCCATCCTCCCCAAAGCAGCCATTTTCTCCCCGGGGGAACTGATCTCTCTGTAGTCTGGAGAACAGCTGTAATGCTGAGAGAACTCCAGCCATCACCTGGAGACTGGCAACCATAGAACTTTTTCCAGGAATGGGAAGGAAGGAAAGAAGGGAGGGAGGGAGGGAGGGAGGGAGGGAGGAAGGAAGGAAGGAAGGAAGGAAGGAAGGAAGGAAGGAAGGAAGGAAGGAAG
>NW_015177034.1:150000-166782 GCF_001447785.1 Gekko japonicus | reverse complement strand
AGGGAGGGAGGGAGGAAGGAAGGAAGGAAGGAAGGAAGGAAGGAAAGGGAGGGAGGAAAGGGAGGGAGGAAAGGGAGGGAGGAGAGGAAGGAAGGAAGGGAGGGAGGGAGGGAGGGAGGGAATTTTACATGCAACTTTCAATTATGTTCAACAATAAGGTTTTTTTTTGTATGTATAACACTTTGGGGGAGGGGGCCTTACATTCAGGGTTATCTTCCTTTTGAGTACATAAGATATGTAGCATTGTGGGCCTCTGCTTGGGAAATCAAATGCTGAAACCTCCAATCTGCACTTTTACCATGAGCAACATGCTGGGCGTAAAGGCCATACCTTCTGAAAGTCTGTCTTTCATTCTAATTTTTAAGTCGCTTAATAATCACTTTTCACAGCTGAGCTTGAAGACGGTCATCTGGCAGACAATCACCACAAACAGCGTTCCATGTTCCAGTCTTTGGCTTCTTTCTTCCGAGCTCTTTTCTTTCTTCTCTCTACGCAAATGACAGCCGTTCCCTTTGTGAGACCTTGTGAACTACACAGGAAGCCAAAGACTTTAATAAACACGGGCCGATGTTCCGCAGAACTGTTGTGACCCTGCCCCATCCCGAGCTGGCTTTCATCAATTTTTTTTTAATACATAAAAAAGATGTGGATTGGTTTTAGGTCCACCAGAAAAGAGATGGCTTCCAACCCTATCAGACTTTAATCATGTAACTCAGGGCTCTTTTTGTAGAAAAAGCCAAGCAGGAACTCATTAGCATAATAGGCCACACCCAACAGCTGAAACTCATTAGAATATTAGGCCACACCCCGACACCACAGTTCATTAGCATATTATGCCGCAGGCCCGTGTTGCCAGAAGTGTCGTCATCCAGCCACACCCATCTTTTGCTTCTTATTCTGTTTACCTTGTTTGTTGTTTTTTTGTAGCAGAGACTTCTTTGCATGTTAGGCCACACACGCCTACTGTAGCCAATCCTAATGAGTTCCTGCTGTTGGGTGTGGCCTATTATGCTAATGAGTTCCTGCTGGGTGTGGCCAACTCAGGAGCCATCCGGAACTCCATTCCTGTGCGTTCCTGCCCCAAAATAGCCCTGAATGTTTGATCCCCTGCCTGTCCAACTCAAGTTCTGCTTGCTGCTGGGCAACTGGCCGCCAATCAGATGCACTGATTCAGAAAGCGAGGCTCTGTAGTCTTGGTGCTGGGGGGGGGGCAACAGTGGGAGGGCTTCTGGAGTTCTGGTCCCACTGTTGGACCTCCTGATGGCAGCTGGGTTCTGGCCACTGTGTGACACAGAGTGTTGAACACAGAGCGTCAGGATCTGGCCTTCCAGGGAACAGTCAGGGTTGCTTTCATTTAGGATTGACTGATTTGATCTCCTGGCAGTCCAAGGGACTCTCAAGAGTCTTCTCCAGCACCATAATTCAAAAGCATATATTCTTCGGCGCTCGGCCTTCCTTATGGTCCAATTCTCGCAGCCATACATTACTACTGGGGATACCACTGCTTTGACCATACAGACTTTTGTTGACAGGGTGAGGTCTCTACTTTGTATTATGCTGTCTAGGTTTGCCGTTGCTTTCCTCCCAAGGAGCAGGCGTCTTTTTATTTCATCTTGAAGCATCTACTCAAGCCCAGCCAGGAGGTTGGCAAGAGGAATGGTTTGTCTAGTTCCCTGAGGATCTGAAGAATGTGGTGTTGTTCTCCTCTTGCTGGTATTTTCCGTAAATCACAGAAGACAAATGCGTTTGCTATAAAGTTTTTTTTTGGGGGGGGGGCAGAATACACAAAGTTCCAAAGGGGCCACCCAACTAATTAGTGCCCCCTTTTTTAATTAACGCGACTGAAAACGTGCCAATTAATAGGATGGGAATTGGAACAAATCCCTTTCTTGCCTCTTGAAACATCTACTCAGCTGGAAGTTTAAAGGAAGCTCTTTCAGGAGTGTGCAGAAACAACAAATGGTTCAGAAGGCGGCAGCCGAACGAGAGATGGGAGCCGAAGACAAGAGACAGGGATGCTGTGAACTTTGTAGCAAATGTATTGACAAGAGGACATAGCCTTCGATCACTCATAAACACAGCCTGGGATGCCCTTGTCTCACCTCCATCTGGCTTGTACAGCCGCCGAACAGAGGGTGGTGCTGCAGTTGACTAATTCCTGCACTGAACAAGGGGGTTGGAGTAAGTGACCTCTAGGATCCCTTCTAACTCTGTGTCAAGAAACTAGTCTTCTTTAAGATAATTTTTCTGCCTTAAGTGGTAGCTTTCTTGACTCTAGAAGTCATCACCCCCACATGCCGGCTTGTTATCAGAATGGTTGCTTTGGCTGGCAGCAGGGGTCGTTTCCTGCAGGAGCGCACAGGAGCAGAGCTCTGGCAGTAAAGAACCCAGGGGGTGGGCACATGCAACAAGCCCCATCCCCTGCTCCCAGCAGCCCTCAGTCAGAGCAAGAAGCAGCCAGGTAAGCTGCAGAGCCCCCCTCCGGTCCCCCAGTCCAAAACAGTCCAGTGGCACCTTTAAGACCAAGTTTTATTCAGGCACAAGCTCTCCCTCCTCTGCAAGGACAGATCTGCACGTTCCCCCCCCCCAATAGCTAGCAATCCAAAACAGTCCAGTGGAGCCTGAGTGGTGGGTGTTGCCTTCTGACACACTTCCGGTGATGTCAGGGTGTGTGGCCTATGCAAATAAATTATGCTAATGAGTTATGCTAATGAGCAATGTTCCCTCTAAACTGTGGAGTCTTGTGAGCACAAATCCTACTTTGTGAGCTACTGGCATTAAACTTGTGAGCAAGCGATTTGGCTGCTGCATACGTTAGTTTGCTCTGGAGCCCTCCTTCCTGAGCTCAGACAAGAATGTGTGAGCTGGAGGCTAAAAAACTGTGAGCTAGCTCACACTAACTCAGCTTAGAGGGAACACTGCTAATGAGCTCCTGCACCTCTTTTTCTACTAAATGACCCCTGGCTGGCAGAAGTGATTAACTTGCAGCAGCTGAGAATTGTTATCTAAAGTGGCTAAGATCTCTCCTGGTCACAGCTTTCTATCGGCTCGATGGCTTTTTCTTTCTGTGCTGAGAACTTCAACCCCACTGGGGGAAAAAATTGCCCCACAAGCCACAAAATCCTGGGCTACCGGCCCGGAAAGAGCAGTTCAGTTCCAGCTGACTTATGGCAACCCCATCGGGTTTTCAAGGCCAGGGACATTCAGAGATGTTTTAGCATTACCTGCTTTGGTGTAATAGCCCTGGACTTCCTTTGTGGTCTCCAGTCCGAATACTGGCCAGGGCTGACCCTGCTTAGCTTCCAAGATCTGATAGGATTGGGCTAGCCAGGTCAGGGCCAACTAGTGTTGAGAGGTCCCCGCTGGCCATCAACAGGGGATAGGGGGATAGGCTGCGATGCTCCCTCTAAGCTGTGGAGTCCTGTGAGCAAAAATTCTACTTAGTGAGGTACTGGCATTAGAGTTGTGAGCGGGCCATTTGGCTCCTGCGTAAAGGAGTTTGCTCTGGAGCCCTCCTTCCTAAGGCAACAATGTGTGAGCCAGAGTCTAAAAAACTGTGAGCTAGCTCACAGTAACTCAGCTTAGAGGGAACACTGGTAGGGTGGCCAGATCCAGGTTGAGAAACACCTGGAGATTTGGGGGTGCAGCCTGGGAAGGACAGGGACCACAGTGGGGTACAGTGCCACAGAATCCCCCCTCCAAAGCATCCATTTCCTCCAGGGGAACTGAACTCTGTAGTTTGGAGATGAGCTGTAAAGCCAGGGGGTCCCCAGGTCCCACCCGGAGGCTGGCGTGGCCAGCATAGAGGGATTTGCACTAAAGTAATCTAAATGTTGCCGCCACCATGGCTCAGAGGTTAAAACGATGAGTTGCAGACCAGAAGGTTGGCAATTCAGCAGTTCGAGAACCTAGCACCGTGACCGAGTGAGCTCCCATCTCTGGCCCCGGCTCCTGCCAACCTAGCAGTTCGAAAGCAAGAAATTGCAAGTAGATAAATAGGTGCTGCTTTGGTGGGAAGGTCACAGCGTTCCGTGCGCCTTGGTGTTTAGTCATGTCGGCCACATGGCCACGGGGAAGTCTTCGGACAGCGCTGGCTCTCTGGCTTGGAAATGGAGATGAGCACCGCCCCCTAGAGTCGGGTTCGACTAAGTTTCACGCAAGGGAAACCTTTACCTTTAATCTAAGTGTTACCAGGACATGGGCCACAGTGGCACAATCTTTTACTCCCAGGAAAGGCCACAGTTGGATAACCAGTCCAAGCTAGGCTTGCCAGTCCCTAGGTGGGGGTGAGGGATCCCCTGCGTTTGTGGGTTCCTGCCTGCCACTGGCCAGTAGGGGAAACCACACCCCCAAACAGATGTATGTGCACAACGTCAGTGAACAGTGATGTCCCTTCCGGAAGGGACATCATCACATCAGTGCCATTGGGGGCGACACTCTATTCTTTTTGGGAGGGCCCCCAAAATTTGTAGCCATTTTTACCATGGAGTTTGTTGACATTTTTATGATTTGTAGCAGGGGTCATTTCGTAGAAAAAGAGGTGCAGGAGCTCATTAGCATAACCCATTTGCATAACTCATTTGCATGTGCCACACCCCCTGACATCACCAGAAGTGTGTCAGAAGGCAACACCCGCCGCTCAGGCTCCACTGGACTGTTTTGGATTGCTAGCTATTTGGGGGGGGGGGAACGTGCAGATCTGCTCTCACAGAAGAGGGAGAGCTTGTACCTGAAGTCGGGCGTGGGGGGCTCTGCAACTTACCTGGCTGCTTCTTGCTCTGACTGAGGGCTGCTGGGAGCAGGGGGCGGGGCTTGTTGCATGTGCCTGCCCCCTGGGCTCCTTACTGCCGGAGCTCCGCTCCTGTGCGCTCCGGCAGGAAATGACCCCTGGTTTGTAGCCATTTTTGCCTCTATGGTTTGTAGCCATTTTCACCATAGAGTTTTGCCCAAAAAGTAGAGTGTCGCCTCGACATCACTGATGCAATGATGTCAGAAGTTATGTTGGTGTGTCACCGACATCCCTGCCCATCCCAGAATGCCCCCCTGGCAAGCCTAGTCCAAGCTGTTAAAAGGAAGTCCTATTCTCAGCTGCCACCTGCTCATCCGGCAGTAGGCCCACGTCCAGGAACACCTCCAAGCTACAGACCTGTTCCTTCAAGAACAGTGCTTCAGAGGGTGGTCTCTATGGCACCTCCCCCACTGAGGTCCCTGTCCTTCCAGGCTCCACCACCAAACCCCCAGGAGTTTCCCAACCTGAAGCTGGCAACCCTACCCTCCCGCTAGTGGCTGGGGGGACATGGCAAACCTAGGATCAGACCGAGCCTAGTCAATAACCAAGTGTTTCTGGGATGCCCAGTGGAGAGGTTTCTGGTGAGTAGAGGTGTTTCGGGGATCCTTGTGGAGAGTCAGCATGGTGTAGTGGTTAAGAGCAGCAGATTCTGATTTTGGTTCCCCACTTCTCCTCCACATGAAGTCTGCTGGGTGACCTTGGGCCAGTCGCAGTTCTCACAGAATTCTCTCAGCCCCTCCTGCCTCACAAGATGCCTGCTGTGGGGAGAGGAAGGGAAGGCGATTGGAAGCCACTTTAAGACTCCCTAGGGTAGGGGAAAGCGGGGTATAAAAAAACCTACTTTTCCAGTAGAAAGGCACGACAATACAACAGCCCTTCCTTATTAACTGCCCCCAACTTCTTATATACAGACAGATATACTTCCCTTGAGCCTGTAAGTTCTATGTAGCCATAGGGATGGGCCATATCAGCTGTTCCACTGGTGAAGGAGAAGGAAGCCCCCTCCGAGTACCAGAAAGCCTATTCCGGGGATTGTGGAACTCACCTGGACAGATGGCAAATGGTACAGGGGCTGCAACTAGGGTTCTGGATTTGGAAATTTCTGGAGATTTGGGGGGTGGAAGCTGGGGAGGAAGGAGTTTGGAGAGAGGAGGGACCTCAGTGTAATACCAAAAGTAATGCCAAAAGAGTCCACCTTACAAAGCTACCCTTTTTTTCTAGGGGAACTGATCTCTCTTGTCCGTAGATGAGTTGTAATTCCAGAAGATCTCTGGGGCCCACCTGGAAGCTAATGATTAGGGATGGGCACAAACTGAATTATGAACCAAAGTTCATCATGAATCGGGCCTGGTTCATGGTTTGCAAACTGAAGTTTATGTAACTGCTTCTCCGACGAACCACCCATGAACTGGTTCAGTTTTCATGGAGGTTTGTGGGAGCAGTTCATGGATCAGACATGCTGGCACCCAAGGCAATGGGAACCCTTTAAAGCCATACCAGCGCAACTCACCAGTGAGCTGAGAAGGCATTTAAATGCCTTCAGAGCTGACTTGTAAGTTGCGTCACCGCAGCGGAGCTTGCAAAATGCATTCCCTTTAAATGGCTTTTGCAAGCTATGCCACGTCATGAACCTTCCAAACCTGAACCGGGAGGTTTGTCCTGGTTCTTGAGATCCCACAAACCTTCATGAACCACCATTTTCCCGATTTGTGCCCATCCCTACTGATGAATTTAGCTGCAATGGGGGGGGGGATTGAATGAGACCATACTAGAGAAATGTACGGTCTTCTTCGACAAGAGCCATAATGAGAGGGATTTGTACAATCCACTGGAAAAATTGTCACTTTTTTTTAGAGAGAAAAGACTTGAAATAAAGTTAAAAAGCAGTTAACATTCTTTTCATAATCAAAGATTGGTTCTTAGTCAGCTCAGTCCTTTTCTTTGAATTGCCTCCTGATACAAAATATCTTTGTAATTAGCACTACTCAACTAAATAGTATAAGGGCACATTAAAAAGTATTATTGAACTGGGTTTTTTTTTAGAATGCTTTTCTTAATGTAGCTCACCAAGTTGACAATGTTTGTATTGCTCTGTTAAACACTTGAAAATTTTAATAAAAATAATTTAAAAAAAGAAGAATGAGACCAAATTTTTTTTAAAAATGATTGGGTCCAGTTTATTATATAGCCCTTGGTAGAGTCATCCTAATTATTTTTGTTTTAAAAAAGAGCCATTGGAAGAGTTGGCCATCAATCCATCTGTTTGCAGGGAATTCCACTGACAACCATAGAGTTGTCAAGCTCCGAGTGAGGGGTCTGGAGATCTCCTGCTAACTGGTCTCCAGACCAGAGAGATCAGTTCCCCTGGAGCAAATGGCTGCATTGGAGGGTGAACTCTATGGTATTGTCCCCTGCTGAAGCCCCTCCCTCTCTGAACCCCACCCTCTCCAGGCTCCACCCCTCCAGTCTCCAGGTGTTTCCCAACCCGGAGCTGACAATCCTGTTTACTTACAAAACTGGGTATATTTTAAAACTTTTCCCCTGCTGTGAAGAGTAGACCCCTCCCCGTGCTGTATTTGACTGTTATTTCCTTGCCAGGCGACTCAAGGCTAAATCTAGGGGTCCAGTTCTGGTGTCTTTATTTTCCCTTTGGTGATTCAAAATCCCAGCAGGGAGGCTTAGCTGGAAACAAGGCTGGTGTCGCATATGTGAATTTGACAAGACCGGCTCAGTTTCCCCTTGAAACTTCAGACATTCTTTTCCCCCATTGCCTTAATTAATCTGGAACGAAGGAGCAGCGGGGGGTCCAGATTTAATATTTTGGCAAGAGACGTCAGGGCTGCCTCTCTGTATTGAAAATGCAAAACTGAACTGACAAATGAGCCCTGCCTTTCTTATTCACAACACGACTTGGCTGCTCTGTTGAATCGGATGACAGATGCAGGTTTTCAGAGTCCAGTTTTTGTAATATGGTTTTTGTAATTTTCGGCATTTACAAGCATGGACGGTTTCAAGAGGGAATTGGTTAAGCATATGGAGCAGAGGTCCATCAGTGGCTGTTAGCCACAAGGTATAGGTAGGAACTCTCAGTCTGGGGCAAGGGATGCTCTGTATTCTTGGTGCTTTGGGGGGGGGGCAACAGTGGGAGGGCTTCTAGTGTCCTGGACCCACTGCTGGACCTCCTGATGGTCCATGGTATTTTTGACCACTGTGTGACACAGAGTGTTGGACTGGATGGGCCATTGGCCTGATCCGACATTGGCTTCTCTTATGTTCTTATGATCTTATGTTCAGAGTCCAGTTTTTGTAATTTTTGTAATACAGGATGGCATTACTAGTTTTGAGATTTTTCTCTCATCTATGTGATATGTTAGGACCATTTGTATTTTTATGAACTATTTATTTATTTATTTAGATTTGTACCCCGCCCTCCCTGCCGCAGGAAGCTCAGTATTATTATTAAACAGTAGCCATATATCACAGTGATTGCCTGCAAGACGGAGCTCTTCCGCCAGGCTTTTGAGTAGGAGCCGCCGCCACCACTACCACCACCGTGTAACTGCAGAGCAGTACCGCCAGGTTGGGCCGATGGAGCAACTGGAACATCGTGGCCCATGGGGCCCCCCTTCCTCACCTCCTCCTGATATGCAATGGGGAGTGTGTAATCACAGTCTTTCATGTATCCTGTTAGTTGTGAATTTTAGCTTCAACTGTTTTAATCTGTCTTATCTCTATTGCACTTTGTGCCTTGTAAGCCGCCCTGAGCCTGTGTGCGGGGTATAAATGAAATAAATAAATAAATAAATAATTTAAAAATTATTGGGTTAAAGAGAAGACCATGGATCTCCTGTCAAACTTTGTAGCTTGGGTCTCTCTACGTTGGCCTTTCCATGACTGTCTAAACCTCTGAGCTAAACTACCCACATCCCCTCCTGATAGGGCTGCCAATCCCCAATTCGGGGCAGGGGATCACCTGGTTTGGAGGCCCTCCACTCACTTCAGGATTATCAGAAATTGGAGGGGGGGAATGTCCGGTGGGCACTCCGTTATACCCTACGGAGACAGGTCCCCGTAAGGTATAATGGAGAATCGATCCATGAGTCTCTGGAGGGGCAGCTTTTTTGAGGTAGAGGCACCAAATTTTCAGCATCGCATCTGGTGCCTCTCCTCAAAAAGCCACCCCAAGTTTCAAAAAGATTGGACCAGGGGACCCAATTCTATGGGCCCTCAAAGAAGGTTCCCACATCCTCTGTTATTTCCAGTGGAGGGAAGGCATTTAAAAAGAACACGGTCCTTTTAAATGTGACATCCAGAACTCCCTTTGGAGTTCAGTCATGCTTTTCCCCCTCCCCTCTCCCAGGGTGATGTCACATTCTTGCTTCTGGCTCCACCCCCAATGTCTCCTGGCTCCACCCCCGAAGTCCCCAGATATTTCCTGAGTCTGTCCTGGCAACCATACCGCCTGAGATGACTGCAGTTCTACAGGGATTTAAACTTCAGCCACCCTGTGTTCCCACTGCTGCCCGATACCAACCGGTAGAATGGATCACAAAGCGAATACATCTATTACATTAATTCCAAACAAAGTGAAGAGATAAAAGAAGAAGAGATTGGATTTATACCCCGCCCTTCACTTGGAGTCTCAGAGCGGCTTACAAACTCCTTTCCCTTCCCCTCCCCACAACAGACACCCTGTGAGGTAGGTGGGGCTGAGAGAGCTCTTTCGAGAACTGTCCTTGAGAGAAAAGCTCTGACAGAACTATGGCTTGCCCAAGGTCATCCAGTAGCTACAAGTGGAGGAGTGGGGGATCAAACCCGGTTCTCCCAGATTAAAGTCCGCACACTTAACCACTACACCAAACTGGCTCTCTAATACGTGCACGGACACTCTCCCGACTGAGGGACACCCTCTGGATTCTGCAGTGAAAAAAACAATCGAGAGAATTCTTCGGCGCAAGCCGCGCTCCATTCCGCCGGCTCTGTTTACCTCCCCTCCATGTAAGCCACCTTATGAGATTTCATAAGCAGATTCAACAGTGGCGGTCACCAGAGACTGGTGTATGAAAAGAGATTGAATCAACATGTTATCCTTCAATATATTTGGCTAAATATTCCCTAGCTGGCGTTATTTGGCTCTAGGATTGTTGTGGGAAGAAGGCTTCGATGCCGGGAGACACCAGAAACAGCTTGCAATTGTTGGGTCTGGAGGCTGAAGATTACAAATACAATTGGAATTAAAAATGACTGGCAGTGTGTTGAACTTTTCTGTGGCGGGACACGCCGTTCTGCCCAGTGGTTAGGCCATCTCCGTCTCTTAAGTTCTTGAGTCCAGGATCAGCTTAAAGACTAACAAAATTTGTGGTAGAGAATGTGCTTTCATGAGTCACTGCTCACTTCTTCAGATACGACTAGAACAGGAGTCCCTCTGTCCTATATGTTGGGAAGAAGAAGACGACGAAGAAGAAGAAGGTTGGATTTATACCCCACCCTTCCTCAGAGTCTCAGGGTGGCTTTCAATCTCCTTCCCTTCCTCTCCCCACAGCAGACACCCTGTGAGGTAGGTGGGGCTGAGCTCTGAGAGAACTGCTCTTGAGAGAACAGCTCTGAGAGAAGAATGACTGACCCTAGGTCTCCCAGCTGGCTGCATGTGAAGGAGTGGAGAATCAAACCTGGTTCTCCAGCTTAGAGTACACTGCTCTCTTTTTTTTTTTTAAGGTAGGGACAGTGGGAATCTAGTAGAGTCCGCCGCTCTTAACCACTACACCAAACTGGCTCTCAATAAATATTAACTCCTCTTGTGAATCAGAGCAGCAGATTCCTGAAGTTGTTATCTTTTAAACTTGACTCAATTCTGTGGGAATCATAGCTCAAATAGCATCTATGTATAGGTGATCAGATTTAGTACTAACTTAGTTTGTTATGACTGTTGATATATGTTGTAAAAATTTGTATTGATGACTAACTGGTTGGTTTGTAATATTGGATTTTCAGGACAGTTGTATACTGTTTTGCAGTTATTATATTTCTTGATATGTTATACTTCCTCTTAAAAAACATTTAAAACCAATAAATAAATAAATAAATATTAAGAGTGGCTCTAAACAATACATTTTGAACTGATTCTGTCTATACCTATTTATATGAGGTAACTCAGTTTCTGTCTATGTTACAATCCTGGCTACTGGCAGGGAATGGGGGGACTTACTGGAACAGGGAAGGCCTACACCAATGTCTTAGAAAAGATTGGATTTATACCCCACCCATCACTCGGTGTCTCAGAGCGGCTTACAAACTCCTTTCCCTTCCTGTTTCCACAACAGACTCCCTTTGAGGTAGATGAGGCTGAGAGAGATCTTTTCAGAACTTACCATGAGAGAACAGCTCTGACAGAACTATGGCTTGCTTAAAGCAGATGGCAACAGTCAAAAAGTGCTTCAGGAAAAGATCCCAATAAAGGAAAACTGTATCCTAACTGCGCTTAATTAATTTTTAAATATTAAAGTGAACAGAATACAAAAGTTATTCGTGAAGTACAAAATACATAAGATAAGTACAAAATATATACAGGTATTCAGCAGTTATTGGTTGTTGTATAAGTTGTTAACGATAATCTCCTGAATGTTCAACCCTTTCGAAAGGTATCTTCTTCTGAACAGGAATTTTACAGCATTTTGCCCTATGTAGCATCAGAAGGAACCGCCTCTCAATAATGTTTTGACATATTGATGAAAATTATGAATTTCTTGAAATGTACCAGATGAAAAACTGACCAGAGATGTCACATCTTCTTCATTTTCCTTCATCTGTGCAGTTAGGATACCGTTTTCCTTTATTGGGATCTTTTTCTGAAGAACTATGGCTTGCCCAAGGTCATCCAGCAGCTGCATGTGGAGGAGTGGGGAATCAAACCCGGGTCTCCCAGATTAGAGTCCGCGCACTGAACCACTACACCAAACTGGCACACTTAACCACTACACCCCACTGAGGCCGTCTCTCCTTTCATGCTCATTATCCACAAGAATTTCAAGGGTGCTTCCTTGAAGACGCGCTCGTTAGTGGCGGGGGCCTCCCTTCGTCAAGCACCTCGTTGCCCTCTCTGTTTTCCCTCCCTTGATCCCGCTGATTAATGCGCTCTTCCTTCCGTCATCCTTGCCTTAATCATTCGCTTGGCGCTCGCTTCATTTCGCCCAGGTCTTCACCCTTCCCATTATCTTTTTAAATGGATATTTTCAATCTTCACCTGGCAGATCAGAAACTATTCACCTGCTAGACCTTCCTAATGATTCCTCCCACCCCATACGGGCTTGCGATTGCTTTTGTTTCTGTGTAGGCCAGTCTCCAGGAGGGGGAATGGAGTCCTCCCGAAATCACAAACGATCTCCAAACTTCATAAATCACTTATTTATCAAATGCATCATTTTTTTTTAATTTATTATTCGTTAGTTTGAAACATTTATTCCACTTCTCTGGGGAGAAAACTGCTGCTTTGGAAGGTGGACGGCTTTCATGACAAACAGAAAGAGAACTCAAATGTCACAGAATCGTAGAGTCGGAAGGGGGCCACACAGAGCATCTAGTCCAACCCCCCTTCCCAATGCAGGACCAGCCTAGAGCATCTCTGACAAATGTCCGTCTAGCCTCTTCTCGAAAGCTGCCAGTGAAGGGGAGCTCACCACCTCCCTAGGCAGCTGATTCCACCTCTGAACCACTCTGACCGTGAAAAAGTTTCTCCAAGGAGCTGCGGTGGCTCAAGTGGTTAAGACGCTGAACTGCAGGCTGTGGAAGGTCGGTAGTTCAGCAGTTCGAGACCCGGGTGCCGCATGATGGAGTGAGCTCCCATCTCTAGTTCCAGCTCCTGCCAACCTAGCAGTTTGAAAGCAAGAAATTGCAAGTAGATAAACAGGTACCACTTCGGTGGGAAGGTAACAGCGTTCCGTGCGCCTTGGTGTTTAGTCATGCCGGCCACATGACCACGGAAACGTCTTCGGACAGCGCTGGCTCTTCGGCTTTGAAACGGAGATGAGCACCGCAACCCTAGAGTCGGATTTGACTGGCTTTCGAGCAAGGGAACATTTACCTTTACCTTTAATATCCAGCCGATACCTTTCTGCATGCAATTTAAACCCATTCCTTCGGGTCCTATCCTCTGCTGCCAACTGGAACAGCTCCTTGCCCTCCTCCAAAGGACAGCCTTTCAAATGAGGAGGAGATCAGGGCCCTGCTGGATCTTTTGTAGTTCCAACTGGAACAGCTCCTTTGTTCAGTCGTACAGTCGAGTCCGACTCTTCGCGACCCCATGGACCACATCACACCAGGCCCTCCTGTCTTCCATCACAGCTCCTTGCCCACCTCCAAATGGCAGCCTTTCAAATGTTTAAAGAGAGCAATCGTGTCCCCCCTCAATCTCCTCTTCGCCAAACTAAACGTTCCCAAGGCCCTTAGTCTTTCCTCGTAGGGCTTCTTGGTCTCCAGACCCTTGATCATCCTCGTAGCTCTCTTCTTCCCAACAGGGTCTCCAGTAGAAGATCTGGATTCAAGTCCAGTAGCACCTTAGTGAATGACAAGATTTGGTGGTGGTGGTGGTGAGGAGAAGGTTTCAACAGCCAAAGTTCCCTTCGTCAGCTGGAATGGAGATCCCCGAGTCCTTATCCCCCAGGCCAAAGGCGAGAGGGATGCTGAAAAGAAAGGAGTCAGGATGCAGAGGTGCAATGCCAAATGTAATCAGCTGGGTGAGAGCAGCGGAGAATTAATCCCTGCAACACCCCACCCACCTTCAGACTGGGATATAAGGAGGCAGCGATCTCCATTCCAACTGACTAAGGAGCTATGACTCCTGAATGCTCATACCCTGGAATTTTTGTTGGTCTCCAAAGTGTTAGTAGCATCAGATCTCGAGACAACTGGTTGGATATTTAACTCTGGATGCAAGAGGATCTGGGAGGGAACGTAAGAACATAAGAGAAGCCAATGTTGGATCAGGCCAATGGCCCATCCAGTCCAACACTCTGTATCACACAGGGGCCAGAAATACCAGGGGCCATCAGGAGGTCCACCAGTGGGGCCAGGATACTAGAAACCCTCCCACTGTTGCCCCACCACCACCAAGCACCAAGAATACAGAGCATCCCTTGCCCCAGCCTGTGAGTTGCTATCTATACCTTGTGGCTAACAGCCACCGATGGACCTCTGCTCCATGTGTTTATGCAATCCCCTCTTGAAGCCATCCATACTTGTAGCTGCCACCATCTCTTGTGGCAGTGAATCCCATGTGTTCATCACTCTTTGGGTGAAGAAGTACTCCCTTTTATCCATTCTAACCTGACTGCTCAGCAATTTCATGGAGTGCCCAGGAGTTCTTGTATTGTGAGAAAGGGAGAAAAGGATTTCTTTCTCTACCTGCTCTATCCCATGCATAATCTTATAAACCTCAATCATATCACCCCTCAGCCGTCCTTAAGAGAATTATCTTATCCAGTACACTGCGCAGTTGGCCCCGCCCTCTCACTGGTTAGATGTTGAGCCTCTTTGGGCCTTGTTCGCCTTCTGTTTCATCTTCTGTAGAACCTCTCTTCTCTCTCTTTCATGGACTTGGAGCTGTTGCAAGGTAACCTTTTTGGAAGTTCACAATAAGTTAAATGTAGCTATATGAATATGTCATGTAAGATGTACCTCTATTTTGTGTAAGTAAAATATCTTTCTCTTTTTTCCATTGGAGTCGGATCATCTTTGTAATCTGTTTGAACAGCATTTCCCCCTTAACCAGGAAACGTGGTGAAACAGGGATACTGCTTAAAGCTTCCAAGGCATATTGATTTGTATACACTTAACCCAATACAAACTAGGTGTTACATTTTTTTGGAGAGTTTTGTCTGTGTTCCCCTGTCTGTTTAAACAGTTGCCTGCCAGTGGAGCAGTTGTGCATCAAAGACAAGCAGTGGGGGGAGTAATATTCAATTGGGCTGTATGAGAAAGTACATGTGCAAAAAACTAATTATGCCGTACTGTAGGAGTGTGTGCTCAGTATAAACCAAGACAGAAAAATACTTGATAAATACCTTATCAGTACTTATCAGGTATTTTCTCAGCCAATCACAGAGGGGCCTAGTGATTCAGCCATATGAAAATGGCTGGCCCCCCAAATCCCAAAAATATTCAGGATCTTTTGGGGCTGCCGGATAGCTGCAGTTACAAGGCGTTTAAATGGCTCTGAGTCCCTTTAAATGCCCTCAGAATGAACTCTCAGGCATTTAAAAGGACTGCATTCCTCTTAAATGCCTTCAGAGTTCACTTGCTGTGACGTGGCAAATGCATTTAAAGATGCGGGCATCTTCTTCTGGGGCCCATAGAACTGGACCCCCTGGTCCAATCTTTTTAAAACTTGAGGAATGGTTTGAAGAGAGGCACCAGCAGCTATGCTGCAAATTTGGTGCCTCTACCTCCAAAAACACCCCCCCAAGCCCCAGACACCCTTGCATCGATTCTCCATTATAGCCTATGGGAACCATTGACTATAATGGCCCCCATAGCATATAATGGAGTTGGAAAAAATTGGCAATCCTGAATATCCCCTGAATCCCAATACTGTATCGATATTGGGATTTGGGAATATAGAAAAATACTGATATTTGGGTGGGGGTTCAATATACCCAAACCTGATTTTTGTGTGTGTGCACACTCCTACTGTACTGTATTGCAGGTTTAGGACAGAATGCATAGAAGGAACATACTGAACAACCACAAACAGCTCAACAAACAGTCCAACTGATCATTGAGAAACCAGCTCTTTGCTTGCGACCAGCAAACAGGACAGGAATGGATCCACTGGTTGTTTGAGCATCCCTAATGGACCCATGAACTGACCTAGTATAAGTGTCAGCGAGCTGCCATTCCTCTGGGATGTGTCCCTCTTCCCTCCCTCCCCGTGTTATTCTCTTCTGGTATGCGACTGTAACTGCCAAGCTTCTCCTACAGGTGGACGTTGGAGTGTTATGTCTTCTTGCCTTGCTTAATTAGATTCCCGTGTGAACTGAACTTGTGTTTATGGTATGAGCCGTTGGAGTTCTCAGGCTGCTTCGCGCCTTTTCTAATCAACTCCCTTGCGAGGGAGTTTAGCCCATTGGGTTAACCAAGTTTGAAGTTCCTATATTATACTGCCCCTGTGTATTGTAGTCATTCTGGACAATTCTCTGTATGTTCATGATCAACCATGCTTTGGAAATAAATCTTACTTCTTTGGAACGTGGGTTTGTTCTCCTGCTTTGGGGGTCTGACATTTTGTCCAGAATCCTCTTTCCCCCTCACCCCGAGTCTGACATCGATCATGAGCGGGGCCGAAGGGAAATCCTTTTTCTGGGCAGAGGACCGAGGTGCCGTCCCGGCCACTGCCTTAACATCGGACTACATGGAAGCCCGAGGTGCCGTTGGGGGAGCGATCCCGAGGCATGAGACTATTCCTTGGCCTCCTCCTACCCCATCGCATTGGGGAAAACAAGAGGTCAAAGCCTCAGAGGATTGGACTATGTTCGATACCCAAGGCACCAGGGAAACGTTTGTTCATCGGGGCAGTGGGCCCCGAGAAAGCCTTTTTGAACCGGGATCTTATCCTGAAAGACCCCGGAGTTGCCCGGCTGTGGCTTATCGAGGGGAGGATGAGTTTTGGCCGGAGGAGAGAGCGACCGGACGAGACAAGCGGGAAGAGCAGCCAGACTGGGGGGCATCCCAGGATGGCAGGATCCAGGAGCTCGAGAGGTCGGTGCAGGATCTCATGAGGACGGTGACAGAAGTTTTCAACGCCATGCACCAGATGGTGGACGATCGCATCGCGGATCGTCTGGGTCCTGTCATTCCACCACCGGTGCCGCGCCCGGCACAGCCGGCCGTGCCTGCCCAGCCGGTTCAGCCTGCGGCGCCACTGCCAGCGCCCCAACCGCCGGCGCTGCCGCCTGGATTACCGCCTCCTCTGCAACCAGCACCCGCGGGACCCGGGTTGCCTC
>NW_015177034.1:91221-146858 GCF_001447785.1 Gekko japonicus | reverse complement strand
CAGCGCTTACCACCCCGAGACTGACGGGCAAACAGAACGTCTTAATCAAACCTTGGAACAATATTTGCGTTGTTTCACAAACTATCAACAATCTGATTGGTGTGACTTGCTCCCCTTAGCAGAATATTGTTATAACAATACGGTTCATTCTTCCATTGGTATGTCTCCTTTTAAAGCTGTATTTGGATACGATAGCCCTCCTCTCCCTTTTCTTGACAGGTCGGGGGATGACTCCAAACCCCATTCTGATGCGGACTCGTGGTGCCAGTCTCTACAATCAGCTTGGCCTCTACTGTGTCACACTCTTGATTTGGCTAAAGAAAAATATAAAGTGCAAGCTGATAAACATAGGGCCAAAGAATGGGATATAAAACCTGGTGATTTGGTTTATGTTTCCACAAAAAACATTAAAATGTTACGTCCCAGTAAAAAACTGGGTTGGAAATACATTGGTCCATTCAAGGTTCGCAAAGTGTTGAATGGTGTGGCTGTTGATGTACTTTTGCCTAAAAACTTACAATCTTTACATTCTGTATTCCATGTCAGTTTGTTGAAAAAAGATACTGGTCAATGTCAATGGAGGGACAGTAATGTTCAACCACCTCCTGTTTTGGTGGACGGCCAGGAACACTATGAAATTTCTGGCATTCTTGATTCCCGGCTCAAACGTGGTAAACTGTGGTATCTTGTGGAATGGGTTGATTTCGGTCCCCAGCACCGCGAATGGGTGGAAGAAGGGGATATTCGGGCCCCTTATCATATTCGAGCGTTTCACAAGAAGTTCCTGGGCACACCTGGAGGTCTCCCGGGCAAACCGGGAGATCTCCCGCCCAGGCCGGGAGACGGTGGGTAAGTGGTATTTTCGGGTGGGCAGTATGTCAGCGAGCTGCCATTCCTCTGGGATGTGTCCCTCTTCCCTCCCTCCCCGTGTTATTCTCTTCTGGTATGCGACTGTAACTGCCAAGCTTCTCCTACAGGTGGACGTTGGAGTGTTATGTCTTCTTGCCTTGCTTAATTAGATTCCCGTGTGAACTGAGCTTGTGTTTATGGTATGAGCAGTTGGAGTTCTCAGGCTGCTTCGCGCCTTTTCTAATCAACTCCCTTGCGAGGGAGTTTAGCCCATTGGGTTAACCAAGTTTGAAGTTCCTATATTATACTGCCCCTGTGTATTGTAGTCATTCTGGACAATTCTCTGTATGTTCATGATCAACCATGCTTTGGAAATAAATCTTACTTCTTTGGAACGTGGGTTTGTTCTCCTGCTTTGGGGGTCTGACAATAAGGCAGCTTCATGTGCTGACCACGTAATGGAGTACAACATAGAACCCCCCCCTCCCATGCACACCTCAACCCGTTAAAACAACCAATATCTTGCTTGTTTTTGAGTAACGCATACGACATAAACGTATGAAGCTGCCGTATACCGAACCAAACCCTTGGGCCATCAAGGTCAGTATTGGCTAAGGCTAGCAGCGTTTCCCCAGGATCTCAGGCAGAGATCTTTCCCATCACCTACTACCTTCACCTTTTAACTGGAGATGCCGGGAGTTGAAGCTGGGACTTTCTACATATCAAGCAGAGCCTCTGCCACTGAGCCATGCCCCTCTCCAACACACACGAAGCTCCTTTCTACTGAATCAGACTCTTGGTTGATCAAGGTCAGCTCTGTCTACTCAGACCGGTAGTGGCTGTCCAGTGTTTCAGGTGGAGGTCTTACAAATTACCTCCTACCTGATCCTTTTAACTGGCAATGCCAGGGATTGAGCCTGGGCACTTCTGCATGCCAAGCACGTGCTCTACTCCAGAATCCCAGCCCTTCCACCATGATCACCATATGAGCTGTGGCCCAGGGTTAGGTTTGCCAACCTCCAGGTGGTTAATTTCTTCCTTATTTTTTGCAGATTATCTTCTGGTTCCATTACAAATGTTTGTACTAGGAGCAAGCCAGTCTTGTCTGCTTGAACCTGGTGCAAAAGCCTTCTGTATTATGCTGAAAATAAAGAATACGATAATTCGCAGAAAATAAAGAAGACGTTAAGCGTTGGTTTGCTCCTAACAGATATGGAGCTGCATCAAGAGGCTGACACCTTTCATTACAAGAGGGTTACTCCTGAGTAGGGGTCATTTCGAGAAAAAGAGGTGCAGGAGCTCTTTAGCGTAACTCATTACCATAACTTATTTGCATATGCCACACCCCCTGACATCACTGGAAGTGTGTCAGAAGGCAACACTCACCGCTCAGGCTCCGCTGGACTGTTTTGGATTGCTAGCTATTGGGGGGGGGGAACGTGCAGATCTGTCCTCGCAGAGGAGGGAGAGCTTGTACCTGAATAAAACTTGGTCTGAAAGGTGCCACTGGACTGTTTTGGATAGGGGAGCCGGGGAGGGGGGGGGCTCTGCAACTTACCTGGCTGCTTCTTGCTCTGACTGAGGGCTGCTGGGAGAAGGGGGTGGGGCTTGTTGCATGTGCCCGCCCCTGGGCTCTTTACTGCCGGAGCTCCGCTCCTGTGCGCTCCTTCAGGAAATGACCCCTGCTCCTGAGGAAGATTGGGATGAAATGAGCTTATATCCGGGTGCTCATTGAGTATGATGGACTTTTCCTTGTAATTGTGTAAAGTTTTATTTATAAAATCATATGATCCCTACTAAATGTCCTGGTCATTTATACCACAGTGTTTGCTTGTTTGTTGTATTTCCTATATGGATACCTGTGATCCCTTCTTGGTTTTTTCAACCTCCAAGTGGTGGGCAGAGATCTCCTGGGATCACAACTGATCTCCAGGTAACCAGAGGTTATTTATGCATTACTTCTTACCGGTTTTGCAACCAGAGTCATGAACAGCAAAAACCAGAGATCAGATCGCCTGGAGAAAATGGCCGCTTTGGAAGGCAAACTCTATGGCACTGTACCTCACTGACGTCCCTCCCTCCTGAAACCCCACCCTCCCTAGGCTGCAATGCGATGTGGCTGCGAAGAAAGCTAATGCAATCTTAGGATGCATTAACAGAAGCCTTGTGTCCAGATCACGGGTTCTATTCTGCTATGGTCAGGCCTCACCTGGAGTCCTATGTCAAGTTTGGGGCAACACATTTCAGGAAGGATGTTGACAAGCTCCAGCGTGTCCAGAAGAGGGCAACCAGGATGGTGAGAGGGTTGGAATCCAAGTCTTACGAGGAAAGGCTGAAAGAGTTGGGTATGTTTAGCCTGGGAAAGAGAAGGCTTAGAGGGGACATGATTGTGGTCTTCAAGTATTTGAAGGGCTGTCATGTCGAAGATGGAGCGGATCTATTCTCTCTTGCTCCGGATTGCAAGACTAGGTCTCATGGGTGGAAATTACAAGGGAGTCATTACCGGCTAAATATCAGGAGAAACTTCCAAACTGGAAGAGTGGTTGAGCAGTGGAGCAGACTGCCTCTGGAGGTGGTGGATGCTCCTTTGCTGGACGTTTTCAAGCGGAGGCTGGATGACCACCTTTCAGATATGTTGTAGGTATGTAGGTATGTAGGTCTATCTTTCAGCTATGCTTCCGCAGACTGCAGGGGGTTTGACTAGATGACCTGCAAGGTCCCTTCCAACTCTAGCATTCTATGATTCTATGATACTATACCCAAAAAAATATCCAGGTATTTCCCATCCTGGAGTTGGCAACCCTACACTGCTATGTTGAGGACCCAAGCTTAAACAATGGTCCTTTCCACACTAGACTTTAATAAAATCCTGGTTCAACTCTATTCCCAAACTTATATTCTACACGACACGCGAGTTCACCCCTGTAATTATCTCGCAGCATTTTTACATTCTACATTACACTCGAGTTCACCCCTGTAATTATCTCGGGGTATTTTTACATTCTACACTACACTTGAGTTCACTAGATGGGTTTGACTAGATGACCTGCAAGGTCCCTTCCAAATCTAGCATTCTATGATTCTATGATAATATACCCAAAAAAATATTCAGGTATTTCCCATCCTGGAATTGGCAACCCTACGCTGCTATGTTGAGGACCCAAGCTCAAACAATGGTTCTTTCCGCACTAGACTTTAAATCCTGGTTCAACTCTATTCCCAAACTTATATTCTACACGACACGCGAGTTCACCCCTGTAATTATCTCGCGGCATTTTTACATTCTACATTACACTCGAGTTCACCCCTGTAATTATCTCAGGGCATTTTAACATTCTACACTAAGAAGAAGAGAAGAGATTGGATTTATACCCCGCCCTTCACTACCCAAAGGTGTCTCAGAGTGGCTTACAAACTCCTTTCCCTTCCCCTCCCCACAACAGACACCCTGTGAGGTAGGTGGGGCTGAGAGAACTCTGACAGAGACAAGAACAGCTGCCCAACGTCATCCAGCCAAGTGCAAGTGGAGGAGTGGGGAATCAAACCCGGTTCTCCCAGATTAGAGTCCGCACATTTAACCACTACACCAAACTCGTCCTTTCCGCACTAGACTTTAAATCCTGGTTCAACCCTATCCCCAAACTTATATTTTACAATACATGCGAGTTCACCCCTGTAATTATCTCGGGGCATTTTTACAGTCTACACTACACTCGAGTTCACTCCTGTAATTATCTTGGGGTATTTTTTTGTTTCCACATTACACTGAGGTCACCCAGATTTCGCCCCATGCCTGTCCCAAGATAAACAGATGCTGTTATAAAGGTAAAGGTTCCCTTGCTCGAAAGCCAGTCGAGTCCGACTCTAGGGTTGCAGTGCTCATCTCAGTTTCCAAGCCGAAGAGCCAGCGTTGTCCGAAGATGTTTCCGTGGTCATGTGGCCGGCATGACTAAACACCAAGGTGCACGGAACGCTGTTACCTTCCCACCGAAGTGGTACCTATTTATCTACTTGCAATTTCTTGCTTTCGAACTCCTAGGTTGGCAGGAGCTGAAACTAGAGACGGGAGCTTACTCCATCATGTGGCAACTCGGGTCTCGAACTGCTGACCTTCCACAGCCTGCAGTTCAGCGTCTTAACCACTTGAGCCACCGCAGCTCCTCATGCTGTTATAACCAGGGATAAATGCAAGGTGTTGTGTCGCGAGTTGAACTTTGATAAAACCAGGGATGAGATCAGAGTGTGGGAAGGACCAATCTAGTTCCGTCCTCAATTTCATTTTCTCTTTTGGTTTCCCCCCCTAAAGTTGTGAGCGAGAATTATTGGAAGTCTAATAAAAAGACCTTCCATCTTCCTGGATAAATAAATCTTATATCACTTCTGTGCAGACCCCCCCACCCCAATTCCATTCCACCAAAGCGCCCCTGGAATGTAATTAGTTCTCGAAGGTAGCGTTCCTTGTAATATCTAGAGATCTGAAAGAAAACGTTGGCCGGGTCAGGAATCGCTCTCTTCTGAGAAACTCATTGATTCCTGTAATTAAATGAGTTGGAACTAAATCCAGGCCCCCTTGCCCGGCATTCCCAATCAGAGGAGATGCCTGAATTTTAATAAGCTGTTTAGTGTGATCTTTTTGCCAGAGCGGGTAGGTGTTAACAGTTCCCCTTGCACTAGGAGCCCGTGTAGCAATCTGCGGTTATAATTGACTCGCCTAGGACAAAGGAAGAGAGGAGGCGGAATGGCTTTGGATTAAAACGAAGCAACACGGCGCACAGGCCGGCTCGTTCGACGAATACAAAAACCTCCCCTTTTTAAAAATTTTGTTGTACGTGTTCAATTCAGCGGTGACAATTTACTTGGCTCCTTTCGTGCAGATTGCTGCTGATTTTCTGACTTTTGCTGCTTGCTCGAGGGAGGGGAGAGAGAGAGAGATCTAAGGGTGCATTAAAAATAAATGACAAACTTGTACGTAGAAACATTATGATGCTTAGTCAATTAGCTCAGATAGTAGCTGTGAAAGTGTAGCTGATTGCGTGTTTAGTGGCGCGGGGCGCTGATGTTCTATGTTCGAGGCACGCAAAATCCATGGAAGGCTCTCCCTTTGGTGTAGTGGTTAAGAGCCAGTTTGGTGTCATGGTTAGGCGCGCAGACACCAATCTGGGAGAACGGGGTTTGATTCCCCACTCCTGCACATGCAGCTGCTGGTCTGGCCTTGGGCCAGTCACAAGTTCTCCTGAAGCTGTTCTCTCAGGAGCAGTCCTCGAAAGTGCTCTCTCAGCCCCACCTACCTCACAGGGTATCTGTTGTGGGGAGAGGAAGAGAAAGGAGATTGTAAACTGCTCTGAGATCCCTTCAGGCGGTAAAGGGCAGGGTATAAATCCAGTCTCCTCCTCCTCCTCCTCCTCTATTTCAATTTGTTTACTCTGTTAAAGTGATAGAATCATCCCTTTCTTCTATGTTCTCAGCCACACTGCTCCTTTGGAAGAAACAGTCTATGACCTGCAGCAGCTTGGTGGTCGGCCCCCCCCCCCCCCAAATAAAGCCTTTTCTTTTCTGGCTCCCAGACTTCTATATTCTTTTTTGTGGGGAGGTGTTGATCCATGGTGAACGTGGTGCTTAGCAGGGCTTTTTTTGTAGAAGAAGCCCAGCAGGAACCCATTAGCATAATAAGGCATACCCAACAGCAGAAACCCATTAGCATATTAGGCCACACCCCCAATAGTACAGCTCATTAGCACATTAGGTCGCACCCCCATGTTACCAGAAGTGTGGTCATCAAGCCACACCCACCTTTTGCTTCTTATTCTGTTTACCTTGTTTGTTCTCAAAACCCAGGGTTTTTTTTTTTTGTAGCAGGAACTCCTTTGCATGTTAGGCCACACACCCCTGATGTAGCCAATTCCAATGAGTTTCTGCTGTTGGGCGTGGCCTGTTATGCTAATGAGTTCCTGCTGGACGTGGCCAACTCAGGAGCCAGCCGGAACGCCGTTCCTGTGCGTTCCTGCCCAAAAATAGCCCTGGTGCCTAGAATCCATTCTGTTGCTGAAAGCAAGGAAGCCGTGAAGAACGGAACACGAATGTGTGGAGTTATTTTTGGATAAAATGGAAGCAAGAAGGACGACATCAGCCACTGAGTCCACTTTGGGGAGAAAGATGTGGTATACATGAAGTGAGTAAATATCTATAAAGACCCCTGAGAGGTAAAATAGACTCCGCTATCGTGACTTGCTCAAGATTACAAATTGCACTCCAGATCGAGGCTGAGTGATGGATTTTTTAAAAACCTGACCCCAAAGGTCCGTTTCAAACGCTATCATCATCACGTGGTTCTCCACTGATCCATTCCAATACAGCACATGCTGTAGATAAACCAGCACAAAGGCTGACAATTATGGGGTAGAATAGTATTTTGCTATGACTTGGAGAAGAAGAAGAAGAAAAGGAGGAGGAGGAGAGTGGATTTATACCCCGCCCTTCACTACCCAAAGGTGTCTCAGAGTGGCTTACAAACTCCTTTCCCTTCCCCTCCCCACAACAGACACCCTGTGAGGTAGAAGAAGAAGAAGAAGAGACTGGATTTATACCCCGCCCTTCACTACTCAAGGGAGTCTCAGAGTGGCTTACAAACTCCTTTCCCTTCCCCTCCCCACAACAGACACCCCTGTGAGGTAGGTGGGGCTGAGAGAGCTCTGAGAGAAATGGCTCTTTTTCAAGGACAGCTGTCCCAGAACTGTGCCTCCCCCACACACACCCAGTGACCCCTGCTCCATGCCCAGAAGATGGCAAAAAAACCATTCAGGATCACTGGCCAAACTGTCCTTGAGAAAATTTGCTGCCTGACCCCAAAGTAGTGATCAGCATTTCCCTGGGCGTGTAAGAAAGGGCCACAAGAACTAAACACTGAAGCAACCCTCCCTGCCCTCCTTCTCATGATCTGCCTCAGTTCACAGAATCCACATCACTGTCAGAGGGCTGTCCAGCCTCTGTTTGAAAACCTCCAAAGAAGCCCACCACCTCCCGAGGAAGCCTGTTCCACTGAGGAACTGCTCTAACTGTCAGGAAGTTCTTCCTAATGTTTAGCTGAAAACTCTTTAGTTTTAATTTCAACCTGTTGGTTCTGGTCCGACCTTCTGGGGCAACAGAAAACAATTCTGCATCATATAACAGCCCTTCAAGTACTTGAAGATGGGTATCACATCACCTCTGAGTCATTTCCTCTCCAGGATAAACATACCCACCCTCCTTCAACTTTTCCTCACCATCTTCGTTCCCTTCCTCTGGACATGGTCCAGCTTCTCTATATCCTTCAGTTTGGTGTCGTGGTTAAGTGCACGGACTCTAATCTGGGAGAACCGGGCTTGATTCCCCACTCCTCCACTTGCACCTGCTGGATGACCTTGGGCAAGTCATAGTTCTGTCGGAGCTGTCCTTGAAAAATCAGTTTCTGTCAGAGCTCTCTCAGCCCCACCTACCTCACAGGGTGTCTGTGGTGGGGAGGGGAAAGGAAAGGAGTTTGTAAGCTGCTCTGAGACTCCTTTGGGTAGTGAAGGGTGGAGTATAAGTACAACCTCCTCCTCCTCCTCCTCCTCCTCCTTCGGTGCCCAAAACTGAACACAATACTCTAGGTGAGGTCTAACCAGAGCAGAGTAAAGTGATACAATCACTGTGCGTGATCTGGACACTGTACTTCTGTTGAAGGCTATTTGGCACGAGCTAGCAGGCTAGCACATGAAAAGGACTGGGCCACATCCTTCACAGCCTGCAGGTGCTTCCTGCACTGAGCAGACTGCAAAGGGAAAGCTGGGGAGGGAAGGGTAAGGAGACTCACAGCCTCATTGGCATAAATGAGGAAGGAGGCGGGATGAGAGAGGGAGACTCCCTTTCTCATTGGCAGTAGCTGCAATTGGGGGTGGGGACCCTGGCAGCTCTCACTGGTCGGCAACTGAACGAATAAGCCCTGTTTTGAAGCCTGGCCTGGTGGTCACCATGTTGGGGTCATCCTTAAACCCAATATATCCCCATCCAGCAAAAGTGGATATTTTATCCCACTACCGTATTCACTTTCATTCAGGGAGGAAGAAGAAGAAGAAGAGGAGGAGGAGGAGGAGATTGGATTTATACCCTGCCCTTCACTACCCAAGGGAGTCTCCGAGTGGCTTACAAACTCCTTTCCCTTCCCCTTCCCCACAACAGACACCCTGTGAGGTAGGTGGGGCTGAGAGACCTCTGACAGAAACAGCTCTTTTTCAAGGACAGTTCTGACAGGACTACGGCTTGCCCAAGGTCATCCAGCCAGGTGCAAGTGGAGGAGTGGGGAATCAAACCCGGTTCTCCCAGATTAGAGTCCGCACACTTAACCCCTACACCAAACTGGAGGAAACGACAGCAAGAACAACAGAATGGCATTGCGATGAATGGCAAATCAGCTTATCTGAACTGGAAAATTAAATATGATTCACAAAACTGTTCAGAGGGAGAATTAAAATCAATAACATTGCATCTATTAGCATTCATCAAAAATGTGCCTCGCAGATGCAGTTTTTTGTTCTTTTTTTGAAGGAAGAGGGATGGATCGTAGATTCGAATCAGGGGATTGCACAAAGGTTAATTCAGGGATGCACTCCGACATGGCTTGGCATAAATGAATGCGGCATCAGCGTAGCCCTGAAATTATTTCTTGAGCTAATGGAGTGATAATTGAATTCTCTTTCCAATCTGAAGTAAGGGGGGGATAGCGAGACCACAACGTAATTACTCATCTGGTTAAATACAGCGCTATGCCTGTGAGTGTGTGTGCGCGGGTGTGTAATTTGCTTTCGGATTCCTGCCTTCCCCATTCCTTTTTATCATAATATAATTTAACAAAGTGTAGCTTTCCTTCTTCATCAAATTAAATCAATTGGAAAGAACGGAGAGGCTTCTGGCTTTCACTTTCCAATCATCGCTCATTGTTATGGCTAGCCAAAGGGCGGGGCGAATGGGAAATGGGGGAAGCGGAGAACACTCACCTTCCCATGTAAGGACTTTGTTCCTGCCGCAAAGGTCCACTCAGCATTATTCCGAAGAAGAAGGGCTACGTTTGATGGACTGACCGTATGATCCTAGGCAGAGGGGTCACCCTTCTAAAGCCGTGCAAGTTAATAGGCTTCGAAGGGAGGGACTCTGTCTAAGACTGTAAGTCACCCGGACTGCGAGGAGTGTTCACTCTCGTTCGCTTAGATTTAATTCACCAGCAGCCATGGAAAAGGAGATAACTGATTTTCTTTCATTGACCTTACTAGGGAAAAATCATCCAAAAGAGGTTGAAGTCACACCCTGTGCCGCCACCTCCTCCTCCAGTTCAGTGTAGGGGTTAGGAGTGCAGTCTCTAATCTGGGAGAGCCGGGTTTGACTCCCCACTCCTCCATGTGCAGCTTCTGGTGTGGCCTTGGGTTGTCACAGCTCTCTCAGAGCTGTTCTCTCAAGCGCAGTTCTCACAGAGCTCTCTCAGCCCCACCAACCTCACAGGGTGCCTGTTGTGGGGAGGGGAAAGGAAAGGAGCTTGTAAACTGCTCTGAGACTCCGAGTGAAGGGTGGGGAATAAATCCAACCTGTTCTTCTTCTTCTACTACGGAAAAGGCCCTATCTCTGGTAGACGCATGTCTACACCAAAAGATAGGCACATATTCAGGACAAAGGAAGTACTTCTTTCACTCAAAGAGAGCCAGTTCGTAGTAGTGGTTAAGTGCGTGGACTCTAATCTGGGAGAACCGGGTTTGATTCCCCATTCCTCCACTTGCACCTGGCTGGATGACCTTGGGCAAGCCATAGCTCTGTCAGAGCTGTTCTCTCAAGGACAGTTCTGGAAAGAGCTCTCTCAGCCCCACCTACCTCACAGGGTATCTGTCATGGGGAGAGAAAGGGAAAGGAGTCTGCAAGCTGCTCTGAGTGAAGGGCAGGGTATAAATCCAATCTCCTCCTCCTCCTCCTCTTGCGGTATGGAATTTGCTGCCACAGGGGTTTAAACAGCTGAGCCACATGTAAGAGGCTGCCCCCATGGTTCAGCCCCTTCCAGTCTAAACAGCTGAGCCTCAGGGGCAGCCTGCTTCTGAGGCTCAGCTGTTTACAGCCTGAAACAATGGAGCCACAGGAATAGGCTGCCCCCGCATCTCAGCTGTTTCGGGAAGGAACCTCACGAACCCAGTTCGGTTTGTAAGCAAGCCGACTGGTTTCGTGGTTCGGTTTGCGGTTCACCGATGAACCGAAACACATTTTCGTGGTTGGTGCCCGTCCCCAGTCTTTGTTTTCTTATATTCATCTGGAGCAGGGCCTCCTGTAATACACTGGGCTGAGAGGCAGAGTCACCTGGAGGAAGACAGCCCTTAAGTTGTCCTCGGTTGCATCTGGTAGTGGGAAATGCCATCAGGTCACAGCCGATTTATGGAGACCCCATAGCGCTTTCAAAGCAAGAGACATCCACAGGTGGTTTTGCCTTTGCCTGCCTCTGCGTTGCAACCCTGGACTTCTTCGGTGGTCTCCCATCCAAATACTACACAATTGACCATGCTTAGCTTCTAAGATCTGATGAGATCGGGCAGGTCTGCCTGGCCCATCCAGGTCAGGTCAGTCCTACCTACACTAGCTCTTCAAATAGTTCCCAGGAACAAAATGAAAGTCAACAAAGCCATTTGAGCACTAATGAAGTACATGAATGAATGGCCCAGTCTGGCCTGATGTTGTCAGATTTTGAAAGCTAAGCAGGGTCAGCCTTAGCTAGTATATGGGTGGGAGACCACCAAGGAAGCTCAGGGTTGCTATAAAGAGGCAGGGAATGGCAAACCACTTCTGTTTGTCTCTTGCCTCGAAAACCCGACAGGGTCTCCATAGGTCGGTTAGAATTTGACGGCGCTTGCCACTACCAAATAATAATATTTGGTATTATTTGTATTGTACCAAATGAATGAAGCAGCACATCAGTACATTAAGAAGAAGAAGAGGAGGAGGAGGAGGAGGAAGAAGAAGTTGAATTTATACCCCGCCCTTCACTCAGAGCAGCTTACTATCTCCGTCCCTCCCTCTCTCCACAACTGACTCCTTGTGAGGTAGTTGGGGCTGAGAGAGCGCTTTTGAGGACTGCCTGTGAGAGAACAGCTCTGAAAGAATTTATGACTGTGTGTGGAGGGGGAAGTATTTGTGAATTTCCTGCATTGTGCAGGGGGTTGGACATGAAGAAGAAGAAGAGGAGGAGGAGGAGGAGGAGGAGGAGGAGGTTGGATTTATACCCCACCCTTCAATACCCAAAGGTGTCTCAGAGCGACTTACCAACTCCTTTCCCTTCCCCTCCCCACAACAGACACCCTGTGAGGGAGGTGGGGCTGAGAGAGCTCTGACAGAAACTGCTCTTTTTCAAGGACAGCTGTGCCGGAACCATGGCTTGCCCGAGGTCATCCAGCAGGTGCAAGTGGAGAAGTGAGGAATTAAACCTGGTTCTCCCAGATTAGAGTCCGCGCACTTAACCACTACACCAAACTGGCTCTAAATGTTGCATCTCGTAGTTTTGTAGTCACAGGTGACTTATGGAGACCCCGTAGGGTTTTCAAGGTGAGAGATGTTCAGAGGTGGTTTGCCATGGCCTGCCTCTGCGTAGCAACCCTGTACTTCCTTGGTGGTCTCCCAACCAAGTACTAACCAGTGGATCCTGCTTAGTTTCCGACATCTGATGAAATCAGGTTAGCCTGGGCCATCCACCAGGTTTGTTAACGGTAAATGAAAATCTGATCAAATCTCCGAAAAGGATTTAGCACGAGAGCCGTACTGCTAAAAAACCGATTACATCCCCACCGCTCCGTCTTTGTGCATTTTGCTTCCTCGCTCTCGAAAACGGATTGAGGAAACTGTTTGGAATTCTCTCGGAGCTCCGGTGAGATTATATCAATTACTGAAAAGTGCTTAAAAAAACGGCAAGGACATAATCTACTCTCTTACTTTAAAGGCAATCTGAAGATTAATGCAATCCTACATGAAAGGGATGTGGGGTGGGGTGGGGACAAATCCATTGGGAAACAGTGAGTGTAACAAAATGAACATGCACTCTTCAACGCTATTGCATGCAATAGAGGGAATTAACTGTCAGATGAGGAACAAGACGAACTACATGTCTGTCATATTAAAACCGCTTCGCTTTAATCTGAAGATAATGGACACGTTTCCAGCTGAACAACTATTAGAGACGGAACAAACGTGCTCCCCCCCAAATTTTCCTGCAATTTTTTTGGGAGCTGTAATGTATCCAGTCCAGACCGCGCGGCCTGCTTGGGCTCCACGCGGTTAGGCACAAACGTCGAGCTTCGCTCCAAGAGACAATGGACTATGCGGATCCTAGCCCGCTCCAATCAGGGGGCTAGGTTCCCGGCCGAGAGCCTTTGGGACTCTTGGCCACTGAAAATAACCTATTGGGAAGTGTGGGGGGGGTGTTTTGGGTGGTGGTTTCTCGGGGAATATAAGCCGGCCTGCGAGCCGGCCAAAGTCATCTTGTTCCTGATCGAATAAAGTACGCTTTGCTGAAATCACTCTCCGTCTGCGTACTTTTCAGGAGCTGAATGGTCTCCAGATATTTCTAGAATGTTGACTCAATATTCCCCGAGCATTTGAAGTTCTTCTGGGCCACCTATGAGATTTACTTTCAATCATGCCGTATTTGACGGTGTTTGAGTTCTGGCATGTAATGAACGGGGTTTGACCGATGACATTAGATGGGATTTGATTGAGTTTGACGGGTGCCATGCAATGTTCTTGAATAGGACACGCAATGGTACGATCACATCAGATCTTGGAAGCTAAGCAGGGTCGGTCCTGGTTAGTATTTAGATGGGAGAACACCAAGAAAGTCCAGGGTTGCTATGCAGAGCAATGACAATGACAAACCACCTCTGAACATCTCTTGCCTTAAAAACCCCTTGAGGAGTTGCCATAAGCCAGCTACGTCTAGATGGAACCCTCCACCACCACCACCACCAGTGAGAGGGGCCCTGACATGTAGGGACCGAGCTAAGTTAGAAATTAGACAGAGGATCAAGGATACCGAACGCCAATTAGATCTACAGGTGTCCCCAACATTTATAGCGCCAATTAGTAACAAATACATCGTTGCGCAGGCCCCATATCTTAACGTTTTGGAGTCCCGTAAACTCAGGAGGGCATATACTCTGGCCAGATGCTCTGCCTTACCCTCTGCAGTTGTTGAGGGTAAATTTAAAAAAATACCCCGAACAGAGAGGCTATGCTCGTGTGCATTGTGGGAGATCAAATCCCAGGAACATGTGTTCCTGAGATGCCCGTTATTTATTTATTTGAAGAGGCTCGTACTAAACTTATTGATCCCCTTTTGGCAGGCACCTCGGATCAGGACAAGATGGAGAACTTGTTTCTTAACCTTGAACATGCAGCGCTCCATCAGATTGCGAAATTTTGTTCCTTGGTGGTAGAAGTGCAGCAGCGTGCTGGTTGTCCCTCGGGTTAGGACTGTTGGATTTTAACTCGTACTGTTCCCTTTGGTATCATATTTTACTCTTTTATACTGTACTGTGTTTTATGTCAGCGCATTTCTAGTTTGGTTTTAACGAACGTAACGTTTACAATGTCAGCTCTTTTTACCTTGTTGAATTTTGGAAATTTTACTATTTGGCCATTGTAATTTATTTTTCTGGTTTTATATTGCTGGCTAATCGCTGTTACAATAAAATTCATTCATTGGACCAGGCTAGCCTTACCTCATCAGATCTCGAAGCCAAGTAGGGTCGGTCCTGGTTAGTCCTTGGATAGGAGAGCACCAAGGAAGTCTAGGGTTGCTGTGCAGAGGCAGGCAATGAAAAACCGCCTCTGAAGTCTGTTGCCATGAAAACCCACTGGAGTCGCCTTAAATCAGCTGCAACTGGATGGCAAAAATGAAAAAAGTGCTGATTGCTGCTAAGAGGCAGCCTCTGATCGTTGTCATTATTGTGGGCAAATCCACCGTAGCTCGAAGCACAGCCAGTATTATCACTGGCTCCATTTATCCTAGCCTGCATGTCAAGATGGGCTGCGAGGGGTTAGACACCCCATTCCTCCCACCACACGCCTCTCAGTCAAGTAAGGGGTTGGTCGATGCTGCTCAGCACCAAGGAAGTCCCCTTCCTAGCCCATCGGAACACATCAGTGGATGGCAGCTCATCTTGAGAAAGACCCTTCATCCTTAGACGTCTCATTTTACTCGCCAATTAGCCGCCACGAGTCCAGCTTCCTTAGATATGATCACAAAATACCAGGTCTACTCAACCACCAAAACCCAAGAACAACATGGAACGGGCAAAATGGACCCTTCTGTGCCAATTGGAAACTCGCCCCCCCCCATTCAAGCTCGGCTCCATCAGGAGGGCTGCCAACCTGCAGGTGGGACCTGGAGAGCCCCTGGAATTACAACCTTTCTCTAGATTATAGAGATCATTTCCCCTGGAGAAAATGGCTGCTTTGGAGGGTGGTTTCTATGGCATCCCTCTCCTCCCCAAATCCTTCCCTGGTCTTGTGGACCAAGAGAATTTTTACAGGTTATTTAGACAGCATGTATTCATGTAATACTGTTCTTTATATCATCTGTCTGTCTGTCTGTCTGTCTGTCTGTCTGTCTGTTTGTCTGTCTGTCTGTCTGTCCATCCATCCATTATCTATCTATCTATCATCTATTTGTCTGTCTCTCTCATCTATTATCTGTCTGTCTGTCTCTGTTTACCATTTATCTATCATCTATCTATAATCTGTCCTCTATCTATCTATCTATCTATCTATCTATCTATCTATCTATCTATCTATCTATCATCTATCCCCATCCATCCATCCATCCATCCATCCATCCATCCATCCATCCATCCATCCATCCATCCATCCATCCATCCATCCATCCATCCATCCATCCATCCATCCATCCATCCATCCATCCATCCATCTATCTATCTATCTATCTATCTATCTATCTATCTATCTATCTATCTATCTATCTATCTATCTATCTATCTATCTATCTATCCATCTATCCATCTATCCATCTATCCATCTATCCATCTATCTCTGATTGGATGCACAAATGACATTGAAAAAACTGACTACTTTACAAGGAATGTTTGGTGCAAGGTTGCAGAAAGGTGAGAATCGCAAAAATCGAAATGAGGATTTTCAGGTCAATGTATCAGGGAGGAGAAAACACAAAGCATCTTAGTTACAAGTCAGCTAAGCCTGGGGGTAACCTCTACAGTTTGGCAACGTGTGACTCCTTTCCACAGATTATCTCTGAATTGGCTCAGTGCTTGAGGTCTGGGGTAGTTCTTTCGCCTCCTCCCGCCGAACAATCTTGCTTCAGACGCAGCCTAAAACAGAAGAGCAAAGAAGAAGGAGCTGGGAAATGAAATAATCAAATGTTTCCCATGTTAATTTCCCGTATCTCTCCCTTTAATCTGACATCTCCCTTTAATGGGAGGGCCACCTCCAAATTGTGAAATAATTAGATCTCCTTTCTGCCCCCTTCAACTCAGTGATTGTTATGCTGACTGTTAGATTGAGTAGAAGTGGCTCTGAGATGTGATTTTTAAGTGCTGGCGCTGAGGCGAGGGAGATACTCAAAGAGATTAGGACATTAATCACGTCTCATGACATGCATTCATCTTGATAGTCTCTTGTTAGAGCACAGGACACACGTATCATTTCGAGTGATAGCAATTGGATCTGGCAGCGAATTCCATTCCGTTGAATAAAAAGGATCTTTGGACCTAGTTCTTCTCGTCAGTAGACACAAGTTATCAACCAACCGGAAAAGAACAGCACAGATCGTTTGGAAGATGATCAGATTTCCCTGCCCACTTCTTAGGCTTGCCAATCCCCAGTTGGGGGCGGGGATTTCCTGGTTTGGAGCCCCTCCCCCACTTCAGGGCTATCAGAAAACGGGGGGCGGGCGGGCGCTCCATTATACTCTATGGAGCCCGGTCCCCATAGGGTATAATGGAGAATCGACCAAATTTTCAGCATAGCTTCTGGTGCCTCTCCTCAAAAAGCTCACCAAGGTTCCAAAGGGGGTCCAATTCTATGAGCCCCAAAAGTAGGTGCCCCCATCCTCTGTTATTTCCAAAGGAGGGAAAGCATTTCCAAGAAATACAGTCCCTTTAAATGTGATGGCAGCTCACCCAGAACTTGCTTCAGAGTTCCCTTTCCCGGAACCTCCTGGTAAGTCCCCCAGCCACTTATCGACCTTACCTGGCAACCCTACTACTTCTACCCTTTCCATTTGGGAACTGATCTCGCCTTACCCCTGGGGACTCACCCCAATGATCTCATTTAGACTATCTCAAGGGCCTTCAAGAAGTAGAACTCTAGAAATAAAGAGACAGTGATCATCCCCTTCTCTACCTGTAATCTTAGGGAAAGATTTTGTAATTTTTTTCTCCCCAAATCACTTTAGAGAATTGCTAATGTCTTAGGAGAAAATCTTATCGACTTCTTAAGGCATGCTTTTCTGGAGACACCTGAATGCAGGGGTCATTTAGTAGAAAAAGAGGTGCAAGAGCTCATTAGCATAACTTATTTGCATATGCCACACCCCCTGACATCACCAGGAGTGTGTCAGAAGGCAACACCCACCGCTCAGGCTCCACTGGACTGTTTTGGATTGCTAGCTGTGGGGGAGGACACACAGTTCTGCCCTCATACAGATCTGTGAAGAAGGGGGGGGGAAGGAGGGAAAGAGGGAGGGAAAGAAAGTGGGACAGATGGATTAGTAAGGAAAGAGGGAAAGGAGAAGGAGAGAAGGAAAGGAGGGAAAGAAAGAAGTGAAAAAGGAGGAAAAGAAAGAAAGAAAAAGAAGGAAAGAAGGAAGGAAATAAAGAAAGAGGGAGAGAAGGAGCAGGGGGCATGTGCCCGCCCCCTGGGCTCTTTACTGCTGGAGCTCTGCTCCTGTGCGCTCCTGCAGGAAATGACCCCAGCCTGAATGGCAGAAATGTGCACTCAGGGTCCTTAATACTTTCCCCTGATGTATCCTTTGTTCCAGAAATATTTTTGTTGAACATCTTACCTGAAAACTGTAAATTAAATATAACTCTTATCTTATACGACATGTGACTACAACTAGAATACTTTATGCTAAATATTGGAGAAGAACAGAAACACACCCGAGAGAAGAAATTTTAAGTAAAATTTTGGAAATGGCAGAGATGGACAAACTAACTTTAACTTTGAAAGGACAACCAGAATCTACATTTGATAAAACACGGTCGAGATTTTATAAGTTGTTTGAAGACGATAATAAATAAACCATACGGACAATTAAAACTTTCTAAGGACAGACAAAGTACAACTTTGATATATTTGAGAGAGATATGCATAATGATACAAGGTGAAATATATAAACGTACGATAAATTAGGCATGGTTTTGTTAAATAAGGAATTGTAAGAATAATTCCCCCTGCTTTATGTTAGTTTTGTCAATATGTATGTTTTGTTTTTAAAAATAAAAAAGTTAACTAGGAAAAAAAAATACTTTCCCCTGATGTCAGTGCTTGGTGCCTTGAATAAATTGTTACTAGGATCTCCAAATCATGGGGTTATGGAAGGGAGTGCTTGTGGGATGCTTTTCTCCTGGTGTCCCCATTCCTCTCTGAGAAAAAGGAAGAAGGATTAAATATGTGAACCTTCATTTGACACTTCATTATTTCATTTTATTTGAAACATTTTTATGCCACCTTCCCACCAAATCTGGGCCCCCAAGTTGGCCAACATAACAGCATTTGCTAGCTGAGTATGCAACACTGGTTAATCAGAGATCGAAAGATGAATTTGAAAATAACTGGCGAGTTTTCAATGAGCCGCGGTGGCTCAGAGGCTGAACTGCAGACTGGAAGGTCTACAGCTTGGCAGTTCGATACCCGAGTGCCCCATAATGGAGTGAGCTCCCGTCTCTGGCCCCAGCTCCTGCCAGCCTAGCAGTTTGAAAGCAAGAAATTGCAAGTTGATAAATAGGTACCACTTCAGTGGGAAGGTAACGGTGTTCTGTGTACCTTGGCATTTAGTCATGCCAGCCACGTGACTACGGAAATGTCTTTGGACAGCGCTGGCTCTTCAGCTTGGAAACAGAGATGAGCACTGGCCCCTACAGTCGGATTCAAATGGATTTTGGGCAAGGGAAACATTTACCTTTACCTTTTCTATGATTGCTATAACCAATCTTTGTAGTTATGCAGTTGAATGGTTTATATTATATGACAGTTTCAGTATGACATACTAAAGATATTTTCTTTGGAATTATTATTAGCACAAGAAACTGTTATGTTAAAAATTATACACAAATCTTTATGAGGTTATTCATGGTTTATCATATAACTGATAAGATTGATAAGATAGGATAAAATGTGAATATATTATGAGAAAATGGTAGAATGTTGAGTACATTTTTATAGGGTTTTTTAAAGTTATAATGCTATATAATTTTCCTAAAATTTTAATATATGAATTAAGGATTGTCCTTTATATTTGCAAAAAAATGCCCTTTATATTATGTTTTGGTAATTTTATCTTTTATTCTTTCCCCTTACCCCATTTTTTATTCTGTATTTCCTCAAAAATTTCAAAATAAAAACTATTTAAAAAATGGTATGCAACATTGGCAAAACTAACTAATTGTATAAACAAAAGACCACTGAAAGAATTTCAGCAGAAATGGCAAGCTTACTACTCATATTATGGGAACAGCTATTTTTTATTTTTGGTATTATCTGAATATCATATTAAAGGAGATGAAGGTATTGTTTACAGTTTTATTTTTTTATTTTGTATTCCACTAGTATTTAAATATTTAGTAAGGACAAAACTTAGATTTTGACAAACAAGGCAATATTTAGGTTTTAATGATGATTTTATTTTAGTGTAGAAGTTTGTTCAATTGTTAAAGATACAATTTCTCTTATTGTTACTAGATTATTGCTAACATTAGGATAGTTCTTGCTTATTATTTTTAAAAGACAAGCCATCCCAAAACTCTGTAATATTGGTATCTTATTGTCTGCTTCTGTATTTGAAATATGTATTCTTACTAATACATCTGATTTTACTTGTTGCATGTAACAACCCATAATATTTGATAAAGTTGGTGAATCTATATTTTCCCCTACCCCCTCTTCCCGTTTGTATCCCATTGTAAAAAAAAAATAGGGAAAAAACAGAAAAGCATTTGAACATATAAACATATGGAACAGAGGTCCATCAGTGACTATTAGCCACAAAGTGTTCCATCTATACCTGCAGCTTTCTTCCAGCTACTAATCTCAGTTATAGGGATGGGCACAAACCAGGACAATGCAGTACGGTCAGTGGCTGAACCATGAACCAAAGCCTGAACCGAACCAGGAGGCTTGTTCATGAATTGAACCGGTTCATGATTCATGGCCCTGCAAACTGCATCGAAAGGGACCTCAGTCCATTTAAATGGGGTTTGCAGAAAGCCCGAAAAACAGAAGTGTGTTCACGATGGCAGGTAACGATCAGAAGCCTCTTTACGGTGGCTGGTAATTATCAGATGCCTGTTCAGGGTGGCTGGTAATGATCAGGTAACACTGCTGTTTTGGGGGCTGTCTTGTGAAGTCCTTTTCGAGTTTAAAGGGACTGCAGAAGACAACCCCAAACAGTTGAGCAGTGAGGAGCATCTCTTTAAACCCCTGCTTTCTGCTCCATCCACAAACCACCATGAAGAAGAAGAAGAAGAAGAAGAAGAAGAAGAAGAAGAAGAAGAGGAGGAGGAGGAGGAGGAGGAGGAGGAGGAGGAGATTGGATTTATACCCCGCCCTTCACTACCCAAAGGTGTCTCAGAGTGGCTTACAAACTCTGTTCCCTTCCCCTCCCCACAACAGACACCCTGTGAGGTGGGTGGGGCTGAGAGAACTCTGACACAAACTGCTCTTTTTCAAGGACAGCTGTGCCAGAGCTTGTGACTGACCCAAGGTCACATCAGCAGGTGCAAGTGGAGGAGTGGGGAGTCAAACCTGGTTCTCCCAGATTAGAGTCCGCACACTTAACTACTACACCAAACTGCACAAACTGCTCTAAACGTTCGTGACGGTAGGCCCATCACGAATGTCTGTTCATGAACCACAAACAGGGCATAATTTGCGACAAATTTTGCTTCACGGTTAGGTTAATGCCCATCCCTACTCAGTTGTCTTCCCCAGATCTGTTGTGTACTGCCTCGTTAAGAGGCCATCCCAATAGGCCTCTGAGTAAGCAGGAGAGTTGGAGTGACACAATGCTTCTCTTCTCTTCTCAGTCTTTCTGCTAGCAGCCTGCAGGAGTTCAGGGCCTACTAAGAATCAGCAGAACCCCCAGAACTCTAGAAACAGCTAAGTATTGTAATTCCTTATTCCAATACCCGTTACCTGCCCTACTGTTACTGTTAATGAAGAGGCCTTCAGCCAAATTGAACTGGGGTGGAATCTACATTAGGAGCTGCAGTGGCTCAAGTGGTTAAGACGCTGAACTGCAGGCTGTGGAAGGTCAGTAGTTCAGCAGTTCGAGACCCGAGTTGCCGCATGACGGAGTGAGCTCCCGTCTCTAGCTCCAGCTCCTGCCAACCTAGCAGTTCGAAAGCAAGAAATTGCAAGTAGATAAATAGGTACCACTTCGGTGGGAAGGGAACAGCATTCCGTGCACCTTGGTGTTTAGTCATGGCTGCCACATGACCATGGAAACGTCTTTGGACAGTGCTGGCTCTTCTCCAACTTTTGACTCTTGTTCACAGCATGAAACCTCTTGTGATTTTTTTTAAAGAAAATGAATTTGGGATATTTGTCTGACCTTTGACCATTTTAAAAAAACAAAACAAACACAACACCTTGCCTGAGGCAGGCAGCAACAAAAAAAACCCAAAACCAGCACCGATAATACAATTCGTTTTAAGTAATTGACAAAATTCCAACAATAACATTCGGGGAGAGGGACGGAAACAGGGGTGAAGTGTTAACCACCCTCAGCAGCTGCCGTTATTGACTCCGCCAATGGCAGTGAAGACAGGATGGACAGCATTGGCTCTCTTTTCCTGCCCACAACACACAAGAGATATGGGAGAAATCACCTGAAGTGACTTCCTGAGGATGCTGATATAGCAAATAAGATAGGACCACCGAATGACAGCAAAAGCCAAATCAGAGAGTGGAGGGAATTCTTCTTGGGAGCCTCTTAGGCAAGGAAAATGAAAGACGAAGAAGACGACGAAGAAGACGACGACGAAGAAGACGAAGAAGACGAAGACGAAGAAGACGAAGAAGAAGAAGAAGATTGGATTTATACCCCGCCCTTCACTTGGAGTCTCAGAGCAGCTTACAAACTTCTTTCCCCTCCCCTCCCCTCCCCTCCCCACAACAGACACCCTGTGAGGTAGGTGGGGCTGAGAGAGCTCTGACACAAACTGCTCTTTTTCAAGGACAGCTGTGCCAGAGCTTGTGACTGACCCAAGGTCACATCAGCAGGTGCAAGTGGAGGAGTGGGGAATCAAACCCAGTTCTCCCAGATTAGAGTCCTCGCACTTAACCACTGCACCAAAAAGGAAAAGTCACCTGGAGGAAGTACAAACATGACTGTTGCCAAGGCAAGATCTAGGGCTGCCAACCCCCCGGTGGGGTCTAGAGAGCTCCGGAAATTACGACTGAACTCCAGACTGCAGAGATCAGTTCTCCTGGAGAAAATGGTGGACTCAAGGTAATTGTACCCCATCGAGGGACCTCCCCTCCCCAAACTCCACCATCCCCAGGAAGAAAATGAGAAGAGAAAAGATGGGATTTATACCCCACCCTTCACTACCCAAAGGAGTCCCGGAGCAGCTTACGATCTCCTTTCCCTTCCACTCCCCATGACAGACTCCCTGTGAGGTAGTTGGGGCTGAGAGAGCTCTCTCCAGAACTGCCCTTGAGAGAACAGCTCTGAAAGAACTTGTGACCGATCCAAGGTCTGCATGGGGCACAGTTCCCCCTGGGAGGCTTGCTTAGCACAGAGGAGAAGAGGAGACTAGATTTATACCCCGCCCTTCACTCCCTGAAGGAGTCTCAGAGCGGCTGACAATCTCCTTTCCCTTCCCCTCCCCACAACAGACATCCTGTGAGGTGGGTGGGGCTGAGAGAGCTCCCTCTAGAACTACCCTTGAGAGAACAGCTCTGAGGGAACTTGTGACTGACCCAAGGTTACACCAGCAGGTGCATGGGGAGGCATGTTTCCCCCGCCTTGACCTTCATGCTTTGGTCTCTGTGCCCCATGAGAGGGAAAGGCCAGGCCCCTGCTTTCTCATAGCCCATTCAGTACTCAAATAGTTATGGGGTGGCTGAAGAAGACCTCGACCGTGGGACCAGGACTTGGCCGCACCCACGTTCCAGGTCCTCTTTACAAAACGGACGCAGGCCAGCTGGGACCCCTCATCTTGGGGTTGCCACCTTCCTGGTGGGTCAAACAATAAATATATACGTACACTGCAAAAAAATCTATTTTTATAAATTAATGTGTTCTATTTGTTCCGTTTTATAAAGTGCACTGTGTGCTGTTTATAATATCCTAAAACAGGTATATATTCCTTACATGCAATATCAACAATAATAATCAATTAATTCAGTATAATAACGGCATCCTTTTTTCCCACCAAAGTCAAACCCCAATGGGAGTTTCTAGAATTACACGCCCGCTTCTCCTTGCTTGAAAGTCTTCTTTCACAGTGGCACAGTGGGTATATCCCACTGTCTTAACATCCGAACTGTGTCAGTTTGAGCCCCGTGCTGGTGTGAGCTGCCAGCCTGTTGTCCCCAGCTCATTGTCCACCCAGTGACTCGAAAGCCTCGACGAGTAGATAAAATGGGAACCACTTTTTAGAGAGGGTGGGCACACCAACTTCCCCTCTGGGAAAGGTGTTAGCTGTCGGTTGGGGACGTCCTGGTCCAGGATTCGGAAGGCGGAAGAATCTACTCGGCTACGAAAAATCCCTGCAGTGGGAGGCACCAGCCAGGCGGTGGCAGTGTGGCGACACGACATACGGGTCCTGAAGCCCCGACGTCATCAAGCCGGTCGACGCAGCCGTTCGGGACATGACTGAGCCAAGCCAGAAACGTTTCCACCATGCAGTTACGGCGTGTGCAATATATGTTGTCTTCCCTATCCCCTATGAAACATTGTTAGTCCCCTGTCTAAAGAGTAACTGTAAATCACTTTGAGCCCACTTGTGGGGAAAGCCATTAATAAATCAAAAGTATTATTGTTTATTATTATTCTAAAGGGGGAAAGCTTTCTTTTGTGGTTACACTGATATTTAAATTGATGTTTGTGGCTGGTCCTACGAGCAGCTGAAGTTCATAGACGGAGTGCTCCTGTCTTTCTCAAGGCAGCTCGGGTTGCTTCACCTTCCTGGTGGCTCTTGGAGTTCTTCTGGATCAGAATGGATGTCCACGGATCAGTCCTCCAAGAGGAAATGGCAGCTTCAGAGAGTGGGCTCTATATACCCCACTGAGGGCCTCCCCCTCCTCGCCCTCACCCATCCTGGGGTTGCCAACCTCCAGGTGGATCCCAAAAAAGAAAAAAAAACCCGTATAATTAAACTGGGAGCTGCAGTGGCTCAGTGGTTAAGACGCTGAGCTGCATACTGGAAGGTCTGTAGCTCGGCAGTTCGAGACCTGGGTGCCGTGTGATGAAGTGAGCTCCCGCCTCTGGTTCCAGCTCCTGCCAACCTAGCAGTTTGAACGCAAAGAACTGCAAGTAGATCAATAGGTACCACTTCGGTGGGAAGGTAACAGCATTCCGTGTGCCTCGGCGTCTAGTCATGCTGGCCACATGACCACGGAAACATCTTTGGACAGCGCTGGCTCTTCGGCTCGGAAACGGAGAGGAGCACCGCATCCCTAGAGTCGGATTCAACTGGCTTTCGAGCGAGGGAAACCTTTGCCTTTACCTATAATTAAACCTCCAAAAATATTCAAAGACACAAAATAGAATGCTTACAAATTAATCACATAATCAATGATGAGAAACATACAAAATAATCAGTACAAATCTTGAAATTCATATAAATAAATTGTGCAAATCTTCACCATTCATTCATTCATTCATTCATTCATTCATTCATTCATTCTTTCATTCATTCAATTAATACCCCACCCTCCCCGACAAGCAGGCTCTGAGTGGCTTACATAAAAGAAAATTCAACGTATAAATAACAATTGTAAAACAATCTTAAAACCATTGTGAAACAATTCCATTCAGTTCAATTCCAAGATTGATATCGAGCTTGTTTTGTATGTTATCGCTGATTATGTGATTAATTTGTACGCGTTCTGTTTATTGTCTTTGAGTATTTCCGGAGGCTTAATTATATGGGAGGCAGTGTCCCCTCTAAGCTGAGTTAGTGTGAGCTAGCGCACAGTTTTTTAGCCTCCAGTTCCCACATTTCTGTCTCAGCTCAGGAAGGAAGACTGCAGAGCAAACTGATTTATGCAGTAGCCAAATTGCTCGCTCACAACTTTAATGCCGGGAGCTCACAAGGTAGAATTCTTCCACAGCTTAGGGGCAACATTGATGGGGGGGGGGTCTTCCTTTTTTTTCGCATTCACTTCTTCCATCTATCTCACCTTTGTTGCTAACCTCCAGGTGGAGACTGGAGATTTCGTGGAATCACCAAATGATCGCCAGACTACATAAATCACTTTTTAAATTATTATTAATAACCTTTACTCCACCTCTGACGGAGTAAATGGCTGCTTTGGAAGGTGGACTTTATGGCAGCATATCCTACCAAGTCCCCTCCCCTCTCCCTAAACCCCGTCCTCCAATCGCCAGGTGTCTCCAGACCTGGAGTTGGCAACTGTAAACCCAGCTCCACCCCCAGAGCTCCAGGAATTTCTCAGCCCAGAGTTGGCAACCTCAGGGGTTGGGAGAGGTGGCATGGATGGGGCGCTGAACTGGGGACAAATCAGCACCCTCCCCGGGGCTCCACCCAAACGCCCGTCCGGTTCCCACTTGCCGGTTCGGGAGGGAAGGGCGTGCTCGGGAGGCTTCCGGGCAGGGGCGGCCCCCGGGGCGGCATCGGGCTTGGCCGGCGGAGCTTTCCGGCCGGCGTCTATTGCAACCAGCAGAGGGACGGGGCGGAGACCTGCTGGGCTACTGAAGCAGAGATGCGCCAGGGTGCTGAGGGGACCAGGCGGAGTGGCTAGGCGGCAGCAGCGGCGCCCTGGCCGGAGGAGGTGAGCCAAGCGCTGGGTTGGGGAGGCTCGATGGGTGGGGGAAGACTCGACGCTCGCCAGGATCGCGGGCCTCGTTCGGGCCCGGGTCTGGGTTCAGGTTAGGCACGCTTCAGGGCACCCGCTTCCCTCCCTGCAAGGTCTGCCTGCAAGATGGAACCCTTTGGGGTTTTTTTTTAGTGTTGTCAACCTCCGGGTGGGGCCTGAAGATCCTCCAGAATTACAGTTGCTCTCCAGATGGCAGAGGTTGGTTCTCATGGAGAGAATGGCCGCTTGGGAGGGCGTGATACCCTGCTGGGGTCCCTCCCCTACCCCCACCCTCCCCAGGCCCCATCTCCAAACCTCCGTGAATTCCTCAACCTGGAGTTGGCAAGTGTAAGGTTTTGGCTGACAGGGTGCGGCTACCTACCAAGGTGTGAGGGGAGCCTGTGGGACACAGCGGGTTCTTTCAAACATTAGCCAAGCGGTGACGGTCCCTCTGGGCATGTGCAGAGTGCCTTTTGGTCATCACTCTACTGGAGTTCAGGATCGCTGGGATCCCAGGTCGGAGAAAGCAGGCAGCGTTGAGCCCCGGAACATCTGTGATGCCCTCCCTCCCACCCTGTTTCTACAGTTTTGGGGAGCCCTTAACCCAAATCACTTCTGTCCGCCCTTTGGGTCAGCTGTTGCTGAAGCCGGCCGTCTGATCCGTGTTGTTCACTGTGTGTCAAGGTTCCCAACTGCCGGGTAGAAAAATGCCCTATCCCTTTAATAGAGGCTAAATGGAATCCTGTGTTACCTCTATGCCCTGAACAGAGAGTGATTAAAATGTGGAATTCGCTGCCGGAGGATGTAGTGCCTGGGCTCAGGGAGGCGGGGGAACCTCCCCCCCAGCAGCCGTTGCCGTCGGTGGCTGCAGCGGCCCTTTTAAAAGAGCCACTAAGGAGAGCTGGGGGAGCCGAAATAACATCAGACGCCACAGGTCATTCTGGCTCCGGGAGCTCTCCTTAGGGGCTCTTTAAAAAGTTATGGTCGCCACCGGCGAAAATGGCAACGGCCACGCGGGGGGGAGGCGGTGCACGCAAAAGGTTCCCCTGCATCCCTGACAATGGGGTGGTGGTCTTCCACTCATACGGCCAAATGCCATTTCTCGCGTCCGACCCCTGAGGTCATTCCGGCTCCCAGAGATGACACGAGAGGTCATTCCGGCTCCCAGAGATGACATATGCAGTTGACCAGAGAGAATTACCACTGGACATGTGATTTCACTGGAGGCTTCATTTGTATTTTTGTATTTCTTTTCCTTTTCCAGTGGGTAAACTTTGGAACAATTGATTTCTGGTCTTTACTCCATATTTTGTATATGTAGGATTGTATGTATTTTTGCACATCAGCCAATATGTTCTATATGTATTGGACCTCTGAGGAAGGCCTGTAAAGGCCGAAACGCGTTAGTTCTATCTTATTAGGTCTATCTTATTAGCCCTTGTATGTTTTTATAGTTTTCTATGAGGTATGAATGGGCCCTTGTTTGTTATTTTAATTTATGTTGAATAAACACACACATATATTTTTGTATATTTTATAATTAGATTTTTAGAGTTGGCCCTTTTCTATTCCTGACTAACCTTGTTAGGTTCTGAATTCTAGGTTTAGAGTGGGGATCTGAACACTAGATAGACACTGACCCACCACTAGATGGACACTCTAGGGGTGTCAAACTCATTTGTTATGAGGGCCCGATCTGACATAAATGAGACCTTGCTGAGCCACGCCGTGTGTGTCATAAAAGGTAATGCCAGGTGGCAGAGATATAAACTTTATAAAGGACACAGACAAACACAATAAAGTTTTTTTAAACTTTAAATAACACATTTCCAGTGAGTTTGATACCCCTGTGTCTACATCACAGTGTTTTACCACCCCAGAGAGAACTAGAATAATGGTAAGGCCTCTTTGGAGCCAGTTTGGTGTAGTGGTTAAGTCCGTATACTCTAATCTTGGAGAACCGGGTTTGATTCCCCACTCCTCCACCTCCAAGCCATAGTTATGTCAGAAGGACCATTAAGTGATGGAGCAGAACTCCTTGGAAGGATGGGGTTTGCCCTGGCCTTCCAGTCTTTGTGGGACCACAGCTTGTAATGCTGTGTACAAATAAGTGTGCCTCATGATCAATGTCCCCTCTAAGCTGTGGAGTCTTGTGAGCAAACATTCTACTTTGTAAGCTACCGGCATGAATGTTGTGAGCAAGCGATTTGGCTGCTGCATACATTAGTTTGCTCTGGAGCCATCCTTCCTGAGCCAAGGCAAAAATGTGTGAGCCAGAGGCTAAAAAACAGTGAGCTCGCTCACACTAACTCAGCTTAGCGGGAACCCTGCTCACAGGGTGTCAGTTGTGTGGAGGGGAAGGGAAAGGAGATTGTAAGCCGCTCTGAGACTCCGAGTGAAGGGCTGGGTATAAATCCAATCTCCTCCTCCTCCTCCTTCTTCTCCTCCTCCTTCTTCTCCTTCTCCTCCTTCTTCTTCTTCCTGATGATCCCAGTCAGACAATTAGTACCTGCATTGTCAAGAAGAGATTTCTGTCAGTCCTTCCTGTCAGCCTGCACAATTTTGTACACAGAAGGTGTGAGGTGAACGTCACCCCTCGCCGTATTTAACAGCTTTTGTTTCCCCTCGTATTATCATTATTCATAAGCCTCCTTTTTTAAAATGGTGAATTAATAAGAAAATAATACACTCCATTCCTTCTGTCAGGAAGATGAGCTGGGGTCGGGGGGTGGGTGGAACACCTCGACGCGCCGTGATTTAATGTGCTTTTATTTTAGCGCCGGGGCCCCTTGGAAATGCGCTTGGCAATTAATTTGTTCTATTTAAATTTAAAGCATACTAATTAGGCAGCCTTGAAAAATGAATCTTTCCAGGAATCTGGAGCGTCTCTTAAAAATGCGCCGACGTTACCACTCTCCTGGGATTTTAATGTCTCAAGAGGAAACCGTTACACACGCTGGCAGCCCTCCTAAATCACCAGCTCTGGAGCTGCCCGACTGTCTTGTCTTCGTGACTCTGTTTCATATTCATTCTCTATCAAGGATTTCTATTTGTAGGCATTGCGACAGCACCTCCCTCTGCTGGGACCCTGCGGCGCCGTTCAAGTTCCTGAGCCTGGGACTCTTTGTGGCTTGGTTGGTACCAACCTGCAGCAGGCCTGTAGCCAGGATTTTGTGGCTCGTGGGGCAATTCCCCCCCCCCCCGGGTGGCACTGATCTTCTCAGAGCAGAAAGAAAAGCCATTTAGAAAGAAAAGCCGGGAGAGGTCTCTAAATTGGAGACTGTCCACCACTTTAGATGACAGTTCTCACCTGCTGCAAGTTAATCACTTCTGCCAGCCTAAGCAACAATTCTGAGAACAAGCCGGCAGGTGGGGGTGACGACTTTATAGTCAAGAAAGCTTAACACTTTGGTAGAAAAAACTCAGAAGAAGAAGAAGAAGAAGAAGAAGAAGAAGAAGAAGAAGAAGAAGAAGAAGAAGAAGAAGAAGAAGAAGAAGAAGAGGAGGAGGAGGAGGAGGAGGAGGAGGAGGAGGAGGAGGAGGAGATTGGATTTATACCCGGCCCTTCACTACCCAAAGGAGTTTCAAAGCAGCTTACAAACCCCTTTCCCTTACCCTCCCCACAACAGACACCCCTGTGAGGAAGGTGGTCTGCCTCTCTGTAGCAACCCTGGACTTCCTGGGTGGTCTCCCATCCCAATACTATCCAGGGCTGACCCTGCTTAGCTTTTGAGGACTGACAAGAGCGGAGAAGAAGAAGAAGAAGATATTAGATTTATACCCCATGCCCTTCACTACGCAAAGTTGTCTCAGAGCGGCTTACAAACTCCTTTCCATTCCCCTCCCCACAACAGACACCTTGTGAGGTAGGCAGGGCAGAGAGAGCTCTGGACAGAAACTGCTCTTTTTTCAAGAACAGCTCTTATCAGAACTATGGCTTGCCCAAGGTCATTCAGCCAGGTGCAAGTGGAGGAGTGGGGAATCAAACCCAGTTCTCCCAGATTAGAGTCCGCGCACTTAACCACTACACCAAACTGGAAGAAGAAGAAGAGATTGGATTTCTACCCCCCCCCTTCACTACCCAAGGGAGTCTCAGAGCAGCTTGCAAACTCCTTTCCCTTCCCTTCCCCACAACAGACACCCTATGAGGTAGGTGGGGTTGAGAGAGCTCTTGACAGAAATGGCTCTTTTGCAAGAACAGCTCCTACCAGAACTATGGCTTGCCCAAGGTCATACAGCCCGGTGCAAATGGAGGAGTGGGGAATCAAACCCAGTTCTCCCAGATTAGAGTCCGCGCACTTAACCACTACACCAAACTGGAAGAAGAAGAAGAAAAGATTGGATTTACACCCTGCCCTTCACTACCCGAAGAAATCTCAGAGCAGCTTACAATCACCTTCCCTTCATCTCTCCACAACAGACACCCTGTGAGATTGGTGGGGCTGAGAGAGCTCTGAGAGAACTGTGACTGACCCAAGGTCACCCAGTTGGCTTCATGTGGGGGTGTGGTTCTCCAGATTAGAGTCCGCTGTGCTTAACCACTTCACCAAACATGATAGTTTCCTTCGGCATCAGCCAATGCAGTTTGATTGATGGGGATCTGGAAGTTCGCGGCAGTTGACAAAAAGATTGCTGTCAATCTGGCAGTGTGCGATTCGGCTCCCTGACAGCGGACTGGGAGCGATCTCCCCATCCTGCCCAACTCTCTTATTCCAGAAGGACTTTTGATGGGCAGCATTCCAGCCTTTCAAAAGATAAAAATGTACAGAGGAGGGCAACCAAGATGATGAAGGTTTGGAATACCTTTCCTATAAGAAACGGCTGAAGAGGCTGGGACTTTTCAGTTTAGAAAAGAGACAACTGGAGGGGGGGGCATGCTAGAGGTCTATAAATTCATGCATGGGGTAGACAGACAGAGAGAACTTCTCTCCCTCTCCCAAAATACTAGATCTTGAAGGCATCCAATGGTGCTGATAGTCAGTCGATTCAGGATGGGGGGGACGGACGGAAAGACTTCTTTACATAGCGAGTAACTACAATGTGGAAATTGCTGCCAGAGGATGTATTTTATGTATTTATTTGTTTTATCACACTTGTATCTCGCCCTCCCCGCAAGCAGGTTCAGGGCGGCTAACAGTATATGGTAAAGGTAAAGGTTCCCTTGCTCGAAAGCCAGTCGAATCCGACTCTAGGGTTGCGGTGCTCATCTCCGTTTCCAAGCCGAAGAGCCAGCGCTGTCCGAAGACGTTTCCGTGGTCATGTGGCCGGCATGACTAAACACCAAGGCGCACGTAAACCAGTCAAAACAGTTACATAATTTACAGTGAAATAAATTACAGTTAAAATGCTCACAGTTTTAAATCACAGTGGCGGACCACATACTACCGCACCCAAGGCTCTCAGTCTCTGGGGTCCAGGTGGTACCCTATGATGTCAATTAGGTTGGCCTTGCACCGCAGATGTTAATTGCGGGCATGGGTGGTAGCGGTGGCAGTTTCTAATTGAAGGCCTGGTGGAAGAGCTCCGTCTTGCAGGCCCTGCAGAACTGTACAAGATCCCGCAGGGCCCTGATCGCCTCTGGGAGCTCATTCCACCTGTAAGGAGCCGCCACTGAGGAGGCCCTAGCCCTGGTCGCAGCAAGCCTGGCCTCCTTGGGGCCTGGGATAACTAGTCGATGTTGTGACCCCGACTGTAGTGCTCGCTGGGGTATATATGGGGAAAGGCGGTCCCTCAGGTATGTCAGACCTTGGCCATATAGGGCTTTAAAGGTAAGCACCAGCACGTTGAAGGGAGAGGAGGAGAAGAGGAGGAGAAGGGGAGAAGGAGGAGAAAGAGAAGAAGGAGGAGAAAGAGAAGAAGGAGGACTACAAGGGGGAGGAGGGGGAGGAGGAGGAGGAGAAGAGGAGGAGGAGGAGGAAGAGGAGGTGGTGGCGATTGGGTTTATACCCTGCCCTTCATTACCTGAAAGCGTCTCAGAGCGGCTTACAATCTCCTTTCCCTTCCCCTCCCCACAACAGACACCCTGCGAGGTAGGTGGGGCTGAGAGAGCTCTTTGGAGAACTGCTCATGAGAGAACAGCTCTGAGAGAACTTGTGACTGACCCAAGGTCACACCAGCGGCTGGATGTGGAGGAGTGGGGAATCAAACCCGGTTCTCCCAGATTAGAGTCCGTGCTCCTAACCCCTACACCAAACTGGATGCACTGACTCTCCAGAGCTTATACCCTGGAACTTTCCTTCTTCTCTAAGGTACTACTGGAACCGATTCTATTCCCCCAATAGGAACGCTCTTCTCTTCACTCAGCAGAATCCACAGTTTAGGTCTTCTAAGGGCTGGACGACGTGCATCACTTAGCATTGTCTGGCCACAGCGAAATCCAAGAGCACCTTCCCTTCCTCGGTTTGGCTCGGTCAGCTCTTCAGCCTTTTAGTACAACATTAGGAGGATTAGCCGTAGAGGCCAACACATCACCTGTTCATAAAAATACAAATCGGCTTCTTAATAATTCATGGAGTGATTCACAATACCGAGTAAAACGGGGAAGGGACTCCAGTAAACGGCCGGGGTTTCCCAGCAGTAGCGCCAGTGTCCTAATGTCGAGAGTAATGAATAATGATAAAACAAACTGTACTGTAAATAATGCATCACTCAGAGGTCGTATATTTAAAAAACAGAACACTTGGAAGAAAACCTTCCCGACAGACGAAAGGTTTTAAAAGCTTTGTTCGGTGCCAGCGAAAGTCAATTTTAGTTCATATTAGAAACTCTTCTATTGGTTTTTTTCTCCCCCCGGCCATTATGGGGTGGGGGGGTTTGAGGAAAAAACACACGCTGAGTAGTAAATATATATGTTTTAAAGGCCAGCAAAGCCACTGAAGAATCCATTGTTGTTTGTGTGTAAAGGGCTGGCAAGTCACAGTCAACTTATGGCAACCCTATTGGGTTTTCAGGACAAGAGACAAACAGATGTGGTTTGCCATGGCTTGCCTCTGCATAGCAACCCTGGACTTCCTTGGTGGCCTCCCATCCCAATACTATCGAGGGCTGACCCTGCTTAGCTTCTAAGGACTGACAGGAGCGGGTTAGCCTAGGCCATCGAGGTCAGGGCAAAAGACGTAGGTGGGTTGCCATGGCCTGCCTCTGCGTAGCAACCCTGGACTTCCTTGGTGGCCTCCCATCCCAATACTATCGAAGACTAACTCTGCTTAGCTTTTTAGGTCTGACAAGAGCAGGCTAGCCTGGGCCATCCAGGTCAGGACAAAAAATGTAGGTGGGTTGCCATGGCCTGCCTCTGCGTAGCAACCCTGGACTTCCTTGGTGGCCTCCCATCCCAATACTATCGAAGACTAACCATTCTTAGCTTCTGAGGACTGACAAGAGCAGGCTAGCCTGGGCCATCCAGGTCAGGACAAAAAATGTAGGTGGGTTGCCATGGCCTGCCTCTGCGTAGCAACCCTGGACTTCCTTGGTGGCCTCCCATCCCAATACTATCCACAGCTGACCATTCTTAGCTTCTGAGGACTGACAAGAGCAGGGTAGCCTAGGCCATCGAGGTCAGGGTAAAAGACATGGGTGGCTTGCCATTTCCTGCCTCTGCGCAGCAACCCTGGACTTCCTGGGTGGTCTTCCATCCCAATACTATCCACAGCTGACCATCCTTAGCTTCTGAGGACTGACAAGAGCAGGATAGCCTAGGCCATCGAGGTCAGGGCAAAAGACGTAGGTGGCTTGCCATTTCCTGCCTCTGCGCAGCAACCCTGGACTTCCTTGGTGGCCTCCCATCCCAATACTATCGAAGACTAACTCTGCTTAGCTTCTTAGGTCTGACAAGAGCAGGCTAGCCTGGGCCATCCAGGTCAGGACAAAAAATGTAGGTGGGTTGCCATGGCCTGCCTCTGCGTAGCAACCCTGGACTTCCTGGGTGGTCTCCCATCCCAATACTATCCACAGCTGACCATTCTTAGCTTCTGAGGACTGACAAGAGCAGGATAGCCTAGGCCATCGAGGTCAGGGCAAAAGACATGGGTGGCTTGCCATTGCCTGCCTCTGCTCAGCAACCCTGGACTTCCTTGGTGGTCTCCCATCCCAATACTATCGAGGACTAACTCTGCTTAGCTTCTTAGGTCTGACAAGAGCAGGCTAGCCTGGGCCATCCAGGTCAGGACAAAAGACTTAGGTGGGTTGCCATGGCCTGCCTCTGCACAGCAACCCTGGACTTCCTGGGTGGTCTCCCATCCCAATACTATTGAGGGCTGACCCCACTTAGCTTCTGAGGTCTGACGAGAGGGGGCTAGCCTGGGCCATCCAGGTCAGGACAAAAGACTTAGGTGGGTTGCCATGGCCTGCCTCTGCACAGCAACCCTGGACTTCCTGGGTGGTCTCCCATCCCAATACTATTGAGGGCTGACCCCACTTAGCTTCTGAGGTCTGACGAGAGGGGGCTAGCCTGGGCCATCCAGGTCAGGACAAAAGACTTAGGTGGGTTGCCATGGCCTGCCTCTGCACAGCAACCCTGGACTTCCTGGGTGGTCTCCCATCCCAATACTATTGAGGGCTGACCCCACTTAGCTTCTGAGGTCTGACGAGAGGGGGCTAGCCTGGGCCATCCAGGTCAGGACAAAAGACTTAGGTGGGTTGCCATGGCCTGCCTCTGCACAGCAACCCTGGACTTCCTGGGTGGTCTCCCATCCCAATACTATTGAGGGCTGACCCCACTTAGCTTCTGAGGTCTGACGAGAGGGGGCTAGCCTGGGCCATCCAGGTCAGGACAATCTGTTGTTCAGGGTCTGCGGTTGGAGTTTCCCCCGTTAAATCTGGCCCCTTCCAGGGTCCTGTCTAGTTGCCAAACCAAGAGCCAAAACGGGTCTCGAAGTGAGCGCTCTCCATGACAAGAGGATCTGACAGGAGGATTCTTTGAGGGGTTCTTTGGGAATCGGCCCTTTGCTGTCCTATTGGCTTCAGAGGTTGTCACTCGAATGAGGTCTCAGGCCCAAACCTGACGTAATGCTTGGAGAGTCAAGAAACAGTGTTGCCAACTGCAGGTTGGGAAGTTCCTGGAGATTTGGGGGTGGAGCCTGGGGACGCAGGAGTTTAGAGAGAGGAGGGCCCTCAACAGGGTATAATGCTTAGAGAGTCCCACTGGTGGATAATGCTCCCTCTAAGCCATGGGGTCTTCTGAGCAAAAATCCTACTTTGTGAGCTCCTGGCATTAACGCTGTGAGTGATTTGGCTACGCTGTGAGTGAGCAATTTAAGAGCCAGTTTGGTGTAGTGGTTAAGTGCACGGACTCTAATCTGGGAGAACCGGGTTTGATTCCCCACTCCTCCACTTGCACCTGGCTGGATGACCTTGGGCTAGCTATAGCTCTGTCAGAGCTGTTCTCTCAAGGACAGTTCTGGAAAGAGCTCTCTCAGCCCCACCTACCTCACCGGGTGTCTGTTGTGGGGAGGGGAAGGGGAAGGAGTCTGTAAGCCGCTCTGAGACACCTTTGGGTAGTGAAGGGTGGGGTATAAATCCAATCTCTTCTTCTTCTTCTTCTACTGCATAAATCAGGTGGCTCTGGAGCCGTCCTTCCTGAGCGAAGACAAAAATGAGTGAGCCGGAGGCTAAAAAACTGCGAGGTATCTCACACAAACTCAGCTTAGAGGGAATACTGCTGGTGGACCTCCTGATGGCACTTTGGTTGTGGCCGCTGTGTGACACAGAGTGTTGGACTGGATGGGCCATTGGCCTGACCCAACATTGGCTTCTCTGATGTCCTTATGTTCTAGTCCACGTCCACCCCTCCAAAGGAGCCATTTTCTACAAGGGAACTGATTTCTGTTGCTGGGAGATCAGTTGGATTTCTGTCTGTGGTGGGGAGGGGAAGGGAAAGGGATTGTAAGCCATTCTGAGACTCCTTCAGGTAGTGAAAGGTGGGGTATAAATCCAATCTCTGCTTTTCCCCTCACAATAGCCCGGTTTACACATGATGGGAAATAAAGTGGTAGAGTTTGCACCATTCTGCACTGCAGGTGGGAGACGCAGCTTCTGAATGCTCACTTGCATAGCTGCTCCCTTGAACTTGCTGCTCCTTGCATGCATGATTGGTTTGCCATTTGCATGGGATTTTAAACGAACAGAAACTTCCCAAAATGAAGTTCCAGAGCCTTCAGTGGCGCAGTCCTTTCTTCCACCTCATGACTGCCTCATTCTCCTTCCAAGTGTCAACCAATAAACCAGTTTGGTGTAGTGGTTAAGTGTGTGGACTCTAATCTGGGAGAACCGGGTTTGATTCCCCACTCCGCCACTTGCACCTGCTGATGTGACCTTGGGTCAGTCACAAGCTCTGGCACAGCTGTCCTTGAAAAAGAGCAGTTTGTGTCAAGAGTTCTCTCAGCCCCACCCACCTCACAGGGTGTCTGTTGTGGGGAGGGGAAGGGAAAGGAGATTGTAAGCTGCTCTGAGACTCCAAGTGAAGGGCGGGGTATAAATCCAATCTCCTCCTCCTCCTCCTCCTCCTCCTCCTCCTCCTCCTCCTTCTTCTTCTTCTTCTTCTTCTTCTTCTTCTTCTTCTTCTTCTTCTTCTTCTTCTTCTTCTTCTTCTTCTTCTTCTTCTTCTTCTTCTTCTAAAACCTGAATCCTCCAAACCCACTAGCAGAAACCCTCATGGAGATTGCATAGAAGACTGAAGTCCGATCTTACAAATGGGCTTTGGGCTCATTAGCAGCTCTTTGACAGCCTATTGACTTCCAAGGATTTGGAAGGGTGTAACTCTGTTCAGGGTGGCATCTGCCAATAACTTAAAGAGGAGGATGGGACTGGCGAGGCTGGGCTCCCCTCCTATTTCTTTTCTTTTGCTGCCATCTACTGTGAAGAATGGAAATAACGACCCAAGAAGGAACATCTACTACTATTAGAGTTGTAGCTGGAAAAGAGGTATGAAGTGACATAACACAGAGAGCCAGTTTGGTGTTGTGGTTAAGTGCGCGGACTCTAATCTGGGAGAACCGGGTTTGATTCCCCACTCCTCCACTTGCTCCTGCTGGATGACCTTGGGCAAGCCATAGTTGTGATAAGAGCTGTTCTTGAAAAAGAGCCGTTTCTGTCAGAGCTCTCTCAGCCCCACCTGCCTCACAGGGTGTCTGTTATGGGGAGGGGAAGGGAAAGGAGTTTGTAAGCCGCTCTGAGACTCCTTTGGGTAGTGAAGGGCGGGGTATAAATCCAATATCTTCTGTCTTCTTCTTTCTCCTTCCCTCCCTCCTTTGTGGGGTCAGGGCTTGGGCAGGCCTGGGGTCAGGGCTCTTGTCCATGGTTTTTCCTACCAGTCCACCCCCGGGCACAGCTTACCAAAACGGCACATGCAGTTTTCTGATTTATATCGTCCAGCTCTTGGATTACTTCCTGTTCCAGCTGCAGCATCTCTTTCCAGAAGATGAATCCTAACCACACTAGATAATCTTGGAGATATGACCCAATCACTTCTAACTGTGGGATGCTGGCAGAGAAAATCCATGCAGTAGCTATTTATTGGGATATATAATTAATATAGCACCATTTGCCCGGTCATAGAAGCATGATACTGAGTGCAGTGAATAAACCTTCCCAGAGTGTTTATTGAGATGTTTGCTTATGTTACTGTTAATGTTACTTTTAAAATAAATATAATATTATTAAAAGTATGGAAGTGGAAACTTTTAAAAAATGTTTTTATTGGTTTTGTCAAAACCGTTTTGACAACAAACAAGGTAAACAGAATAAGAAGCAAAAGGTGGGTGTGGCTGGATGACCAAACTTCTGGCAGCACGGGGTGTGTGGTCTCATATGCTAATGAGCTGTGCTATCATGGGTGTGGCCTATTATGCGAATGAGTTCCTGCTGGGCTTTTTCTACAAAAAGAGCCCTGCAGACGTATATTCCAAAAAAGGTAAACTGACATTTATTCAAGTAGAGCCAGTTCACATTCAGGTTGCAGTCAAAAGAACAGAAAGAGAAGTCTAATCTAAAGAGGACTTTCCCTGTCACAAATTACCAGTTTCTCCAGCTTCATTTGTATGGGAATATGAGGGCCTTGTCTCTATAGGAGAGACCTGCAGAGATGTGTGTCTCCATATAAGGCCATGCGAGAAAGGGAGAGGACAAAGCGAGAGAGATAAGAGGGGTCAGAGGACAGCTCCCAGGTTAAAACAAAGAGAGGGATCTCATTCAAGGAGATAGCACCTATATGCACTTAGAGGGACATAGCACCTCCAAAGGTCCAGGCACGCTGGGTCACTCACACTAATGCTATTTGTGTAAAAAGTTGTCCTATTTTTATTTTAACGAATGTACGATTTAGGTGTCAGCAGCCATGAAATTAAAAGACGCCTGCTCCTTGGGAGGAAAGTGATGGCGAACCTAAACAGCATGATAAAAAATAGAGACATCACCCTGCCAACAAAAGTCCGCATGGTCGAAGCAGTGGTATTCCCAGTAGTCATGTATGGCTGCGAGAGTTGGACTATAAGGAAGGCCGAGCGCCGAAGAATAGATTCTTTTGAACTGTGGTGCTGGAGAAGACTCTTGAGAGTCCCTTGGACTGCAAGGAGATCAAATCAGTCAATCCTAAAAGAAATCAACCCTGACTGTTCCCTGGAAGGCCAGATAATGAAACTGAAGCCCAAATACTTTGGGCACCAAATGAGAAGGGAGCACCCACTGGAGAAGACCCTGATGCTGGGAAAGATTGAAGGTCAAAGAAGACGGGGACGGCAAAGGATGAGATGGTTAGACAGTGTCATAGATGCAACGAACATGAAGTTGAGCAAACGTCAGAGGAAGGCGGAAGACAGGAGGGCCTGGCGTGATCTGGTCCATGGGGTCGCAAAGAGTCAGACTCAACTGTGCGACTGAACAACAAATATTGTTTAAAAAAAGAAACTAAGCTGAACCTAGAGGTTGACATGTCTTTTTCTACGCTTTACAACTATGCTTTTTACAGGATAATTTGACAAAGAAGAAAAGAAGAAGCTATATTGTTTAAAAAAGAAACTAAAGTTGAACCTAGAGGTTGACACCTTCCAACTGTATAAGACTACTCATGAGGAAGATTGGTGAAATGAGTGCAAGGATATGATCGAGGATATGATTATGTTGGACTTTGCTTTGCTTATGTCAGGATTCTCTGACTATATTGTCAGATTAATCACTTCACAAATTGGTGGTCACACAGAACCATTAAATGTGTCATTGTTAATTTTATCACAGTGGTTTTTTCTTTGTTGGCATATAGCTCTGCACTGTGACTCCCTTCTCTGGCTTTTTTGACAAGATCCTGGACTTCAGCAGATGTTTCCTTGGTTCACGTGTTCTAGTTAACTCGATTCAGGCTGCCTTTGTCTTTGAGTTTCGAGTCAGGCGGGGTAGCCGTGTTGGTCTGAAGCAGCCGAACAAAGTTGGAGTCCGGTGGCACCTTTAAGACACACAGAGTCTTTGAGTTTGGGAGAGACGCGCAGGGATGCGACAGAAGTATCCCATGCAGGCCAGCCATTGCCAGCGTAATGAGGTAACGTGGCGGTTTCGAGAGCGTACAGAATGGATTTATTTTTTAATGAAGGCTCGCTGTAGCAGAAACACAGAGATGCATGCGGCGGCCGGGGATTGATTTCCCATTTCTGCCGGTGTTCAGGAGTCACTTTCCTTCAACCTCGAGGATGAAAAGATCTCCAGCACCGTGGAGACGGGCTGGAAAAGGGGATATTTCCCCAGCATCCAACAGAGTGATTTCTTCATAGCTGCTATTAAAATCTGAGAGTGAAACTGCCCAAAGAATGGGCGACTGGACTTTGTATTTCTGCTTGGAATCCTCAGAATTACTAGCTTCATCTGGCGTCTCAGCCTTAAAGAGTGGGGACCTGGTTTGATTTAATAGCCTCCACCCCATAACACCCTGATTCTGTTCAAGTAGTTCAGGGGTCCCCCAATCTTTTTGAGCCCGGGGGTACATTTGGAATCCCAACATGGCATGGCGGGCACAGCGAAAAAATGGCTGCCACAAAATGGCTGCTGCAGGAGGCGAGGCCAGCCACAAAACGATTGCCACAGCCAGTGTTCCCTCTAAGCTGTGTTAGTGTGAGCAAGCTCACACTTTTTTTTTAGCCTCCGGCTCACACATTTTCGTCTTTGCTCAGGAAGGAGGGCTCCAGAGCAAACTAATTCATGCCGTAGCCAAATCGCTCGCTCACAACTTGAATGCCAGGAGCTCACAAAGTAGATTTTTTGCCCATAACGTTGGTCGCCGATCTGGAGTTCCAATACTTTTTCCTTACAGACTGTCAGCAAGCTGCCATTCTGTTTTCTGTGACCTCTGTGTACATATCCTTTCCCTGTTACACCCGGCTTCGTTTCTATCATCCTGCTCCTGCGTTGGAATGCAAAAGATAACTGCTGGAGGTTGTGTGGGGGAGAAGATGCTGTAATGCTTGCCTATTGATTTTCCCATGAGTACTGCACCTGTGTTTTGTCTGATGCTCTGCCTGGTTCCCATGTACTGGGCGCGCAACCGTTTCATTAGCCCGCCAGCGGGAAAGCTGTTCATTGGATCTGTATCTGTTTGAAGTTCCTTTATTATGCTTGACCTAACTGTGTATCCCCAGTTCTAACAAAGAACGTGTTTGAGTATGTCTTCAACGCTTTGAAATAAATTTTGCTTTTCTTGAAAACGTGGATTTATTCTCGATGCTTGGGGATCCAACATATTGTTATGAGGGCACCGAAGATGAGGAGGGCACCGAAGCCTTCCAAACGGAAGAGGACTATGACCCACCCCCGGACTACCGCCCTCGGGACCCCATCCCGGAGGAAACTACCGGGGAACGACTAACAGAACTGGAAGACTCGGTGAGAGACTTGTTGCGGGCATTCCAGGATGTGATGGAAGGTCTGCCGGGAATGATGGACGTTAGAATGGCTAATTTCCTTGACGCACACGCCGCGCAGCAACAAGTTGCTCCTGCACCGGGATTTCCCGCGCCGCCGATGCCTGCTCAACCGCTGATGGGACCTCCGCTGCAAGCACCGGGAGTTCCCGCGCAGCAGGTACCTGTGCAGCCGCCGGTGAGACCGCCTCTGCAAGTGCCTGTGCAACCGCCGATGCCGGGGGGTCCGCCGGTGCCGGGTCTGCCGCCGCCGCTGAGGCCAATGCCAGCGGGGCCACCGGTTGTACCGGGTTTCCCTCCCAGGGGAGTTCCGGGTCAGCTGGGCCCGTTGGTAAGGCCTCCACGGCCCAGACCCAAGGATCTACTGGAGGCTACCTTCGACGGCAACCCAGATGAACTCGCTTTCTTCACGGTGAGGGTGCATAAATTCGTAGAAGAGAGTCGACACCTGTTCCGAAATGAAGCTGGTCTTATTGATGTCATCTCGGCAAGACTGAAAGGAGACGCCGCCACATGGTATGTTGGACTGCACAATGACCGCGGTCCGGAACTTTTGAATTTGCGAGCATTCATGTGGGCGCTGCGGGCGAGATTTGAAGATGTCAACGCGAGTCAAAGAGCTAAAGCGTTTCTCCGCACCTACCGCCAGAACAAGAAGTCGGTTCGCGAGTACACTCTGGAATTCCACAAGCAAGCAGCAAAGCTCCGAGACTACCCTGATCATATATTGGCTGAGATGTATCGCTTGGGTCTCAACGCAGACATCCGAGAAACGGTTCTGAAAACTGTCAACCCTGTCTCCCTGATGGCCTGGACCCAGGAAGCTGAAAATGCTGAAGACCGGCTCACCACCATCAAACTCGACCTGGCTGCTACGACCAACAGACCCGCCGCTGCCGGTGCCTCCAAACCCAAGCCTCAACGCCTGTCGGAATCAGCACGAGAACTACGTATGAAGATGGGGCTCTGTCTCAAGTGCGGGGAGAAGGGGCACTTCGCTGTGGATTGTGGCAGCCGTAAAGTACAGCCGCCTACTCCAAGCCCGAAGACACCGCTGACGGGGAAGAAGGGGATGGCTAACCCGCGTTTCTCCAAAGCTCTGCAGGCGGCCCAAGGTTCGGAGGGAAACGAACCGTCTGCTGCCGAGTCAGAAGAAGAGGTGGTGCCTGAAACGGCGGAAAACGACAACGGCCTGTTGTGAGAGGCGCAAAACGACAAGGCCATTCTAATGCTGCGCCCAAGGTGGTGAGAGAAACCCCTTCCCTATTTTTCGTGACTGTCTCATTAATGAATCCGCTCCTGGGAACCCACGTTAGGGTGAGAGCGTTGATTGATTCTGGGTGTGGGAGGGATCTCATCAGCCCTAGAGTGTTATTGGCACTGGAAGCGGGGATAGTCCCCTTGAAGTCTCCCATCATTTTTACCCAGATGGATGGGGCACCCATGGAACCTTGTACGCACGAGACTATGGCTTTGCGGTTGGGGGCGGGCGATCATTGGGAATCCAGATCCTTCATTGTCACCCCTAAATCGCAGTTCGACTTAGTACTGGGGAGTCCCTGGTTGTTTACCCATGACCCTTACATCTTGTGGGAAGAAGGGGTTGTCAAATTTGTGTCGGCTAAGTGTGTAGATCACTGCTGGGTGGACTCGTGGGGGGACCAGCCGACCGCGCAGTTCCCCTGCGGCACTTTGCAACCGGAAGAGTTAGCTTCTTTGCCTCGAGAGTATAGAGACTTGGCGAAAGTGTTTGGCGAAGAGGAAGCTAACGAATTGCCCCCCCATCGTTCTACTGACTGTGCTATTGAACTTTTGCCTGACTGTAAATTACCCAAAGGTAAAATTTATGCGATGGGGCCGGCTGAGAAAGTTGAACTGCGGAACTTTATTGATAAAAACCTAGCCCGAGGTTTCATTCGCCCGGCTTCCTCCCCTTTCGCCGCGCCTGTACTTTTCCGAAAGAAGAAAGACGGGGGGCTTAGATTGTGCACTGATTATAGGGGTCTGAACGCTGTTTCTTTGTCCAATGCTTACCCCCTCCCGCTAATCAAGGACTTGGTAGCTGAGGCCACCAAGGGCAAAATCTTCTCGAAACTTGACCTCCGAGATGCATATTTCCGTGTGCGCATTCGGGAGGGGGATGAAAGTAAGACTGCATTTAATACCCCTTTGGGGCAGTTTGAGTACCTCGTTATGCCCTTCGGGCTTCAAGGGGCTCCGGGGGTCTTCATGAACCTAATCAATGAGGTCCTACATGAGTTCTTGTTCAAAGGAGTGGTCCTTTACCTTGATGATGTGTTGCTGTACTCTCAGGACCTCCCGTCGCATATTAAATTGGTGCGCCAGGTCCTTAAGCGACTTTATGAACACCACTTGTTTGCAAAGCTGTCAAAATGTGAATTCCACAAGACATGCATTGACTTTTTGGGATATCGCATCTCTGGGGGGAAGGTTGAAATGGACCCTGCTAAAATTCAGGCTGTACTTGACTGGGAGCCCCCCAGGACCCGCAAACAATTGCAAATGTTCCTCGGATTTGCCAATTTTTACAGAAATTTCATCCAGAATTTCGCTCAAATTGCCCTTCCCCTGACTGATTTGCTAAAGACCAAGGGGAAGGGTTTTGATGCTACGAAACCAGGCGCCCCGCTTAAATGGTCCCCTGCTTGCGCAGAGGCTTTTGAGAAACTTAAACTGATGTTCACCTCTGAGCCAGTGCTGGCGCGCCCTGATGAAACTAAAAAATTCATTGTCCAAACTGATGCCTCGGATGTGGCAATGGGGGCCGCTATTTTGCAAGAAGGGGAAGATGGTCGTTTACACCCCCTCGCATTTGTGTCTAAAAAGTTTTCTGACGCTGAACGAAACTGGGGGATTTGGGAGAAGGAGGCGTCAGCGATCCGGCTGGCTCTCTCCACTTGGAGGCAGTGGTTGGAGGGGGCGCAACTGCCATTTGAAGTCTGGACTGACCATAAGAATTTGGAGATGCTGAAATCCCCCCGTTCTCTCAACGCTAAACAACTTCGTTGGGCGGACTTCTTTGCTAAGTTTCGATTCACTCTTCGTCATTTCCCTGGGGCGGCTAATTCCCTGGCTGACGCGCTTTCACGCCTCCCACAACATGACAGTCAGCGTGAGATCATCATGGACTCTGTTTTTTCCCCCTCCCACCTGGGGGGGGCTGTGGTCACCCGTGCGCAAGCGCGATCCATTCCGCGTTCTGATGAAACTTCGCCTTCCCTTTTCCCTGTGGGGGGCGGGGCGGGGGTTCAGACATATCTGTCTGCTTTTACTGCTGAGGATGATGCCTCCCTGCAAACGTTGCCAGATTGTGTCCGTAGCCCTGAAGGTCTGATTTATTCTGGAGACAAACTGTATGTGCCTATTTCGATGAGGAGGGAGGTGATGGAGTCTGCTCACGGTTCGAAACTGGCAGGGCATTGGAGTTTTGTTAAATCTCTACAACTCATCCGCAGACAGTTCTGGTGGCCACAAATGCGCAAAGACCTCTTGATGTTTGTTAGGTCCTGCCAAACCTGTGCCTTAACTAAACCCAGGATGGGCAAGCCTCCTGGTCTTCTGCAGCCACTCCCTACCCCATCGAGACCGTGGGAAGTGGTGTCCATGGACTTTATTACTGACCTCCCTGCGAGCAAAGGGAACACTGTTATTTGGGTGGTTGTTGATTTATTTTCTAAGCAAGCTCATTTTGTGCCTTTTCCTTCCTTGCCTACAGCTCAGAGGTTGGCGAAATCGTTTATGTCTCACGTGGTGAAAATTCATCAATTACCTGCTAAATTAATTTCTGACAGGGGGACCCAATTTGTTTCTAAGTTTTGGAGGGAACTTCTTTCCATTTTAGGGGTGGAACAAGGGCTCAGCAGCGCGTATCATCCTGAAACTGACGGACAAACGGAACGAGTTAATCAGACCCTGGAGCAATATCTGCGTTGTTTTACTAATTATCAACAGAATGATTGGTGTGAATTGTTGCCTCTTGCTGAATATTGTTATAACAACACTGTCCATAGCTCCACGGGCATGTCTCCTTATAAAGCTGTTTCTGGTTACGACAGCCCCCCCCTCCCTTTCCTGGAGGGGATGGGCCAACGTCCTGTGGGGGATGCTGATACATGGTGTATGTCCTTGCAAAAAGCATGGCCTCTGCTATGCCAAACACTTGACGCAGCCAAGGCTGCTTACAAGACCCAGGCAGACAAGGGTAGGGTGGTGGGGTTTGATCTGAAACCTGGGGATCTTGTGTATGTCTCGACCAAGAACATTAAGATGCTGCGGCCTAGCAGGAAATTGGGGTGGAAGTTCATAGGTCCATTCAAAGTGCGTAAAGTCATAAATGATGTGGCGGTTGATGTTGTTTTGCCTAAGAATTTACGTGCTCTGCATTCTGTTTTTCACATGAGCCTGTTGAAGAAGGATCCTGGCCCGTCTCCCTGGAGACCAGCAGTTACTCCTCCTCCACCTGTCATTTTGGAAGGGGATGAACATTTTGAGATCGCTGATATCCTTGATTGTAAATTGAAACGTGGTAAACTCTGGTACCTTATCGAATGGGTTGATTTCGGTCCCCAGCACCGCGAATGGGTGGAAGAAGGGGATATTCGGGCCCCTTACCTGATCCGTAGTTTCCACAGAAGGTTCCCGGACAAACCGGGAGGTCTCCCGCCCAGCCCGGGAGATCTCCCGCCCGACCCGGGAGGTGTGTTTTAAGTGTATTTTAAGGGGGGCAGTATGTCAGCAAGCTGCCATTCTGTTTTCTGTGACCTCTGTGTACATATCCTTTCCCTGTTACACCCGGCTTCGTTTCTATCATCCTGCTCCTGCGTTGGAATGCAAAAGATAACTGCTGGAGGTTGTGTGGGGGAGAAGATGCTGTAATGCTTGCCTATTGATTTTCCCATGAGTACTGCACCTGTGTTTTGTCTGATGCTCTGCCTGGTTCCCATGTACTGGGCGCGCAACCGTTTCATTAGCCCGCCAGCGGGAAAGCTGTTCATTGGATCTGTATCTGTTTGAAGTTCCTTTATTATGCTTGACCTAACTGTGTATCCCCAGTTCTAACAAAGAACGTGTTTGAGTATGTCTTCAACGCTTTGAAATAAATTTTGCTTTTCTTGAAAACGTGGATTTATTCTCGATGCTTGGGGATCCAACATAGACATGAAGTGTGAGACCCCAAACGTTTAAAATCTTAACTCACTGGTACTTCACACCACAAAAAACGCCCGTGTGTCTTTGTGACATACTCACCTCTCTGTTGGAAGAAAGGTTGGCAGGTAGGAACCTGCTGGTGGCAATGTGCAAAAAATTAAACAGTTGTTGTGGGCAGTATTAGATCAAATATTCGTAATGACCGGTTATGTAGTGCCTTTTTCCTCAGAGGTGTTGGTTTTAAATTATTGGCCAGAAGCCACAGTTCCACAAATTGGGGGGAAAAACCCCTTATCTCCACCTTTCTGATAGCAGCAAAATCATCTATCGCCACTACTTGGAAGTGTTCTGATCCACCAATGCTTTCCTTATGGCAACATACCAGACTCTGTCTTTAGTTTGCCATGATTTTAAGGGGGAAATTCCTGAGGGGATGTGTGCATGAATGGCTGAGTGTGTGAACTGCTCTGTTTCATAGGTGTTGGAACTCTTTCCAAGATACCTCCCTGTCTAGGGATGACCTTGAGCCAAACTGTGCCAGCTTGCTATTCCAGATAACGAAGACATATATTCTCAGGTGTGTGTGTGGGGTAGTGATCGCAGATGCTAGACGGGAAGGCTAAGACGTGTGACTGGTTATATGGAAGGGGGGCATTAGTTCTCCTGCCATAACCTCAGTTCTGACACGATACTGATCTAGCCTGGAATATGAGTATTCTTCAATAAACAAATCACTGCCAAAGGGAGTGTTGTCGAGAGTAACACTAGCCAGGAGTCTGAAACATCGTAAGATATGGGAAATATATATGTAATGGCAAAAATTATATATCAAATCAATTAACATGAGTCACATCTTCCTCGAACTGATTTTGTAGAAGAGTGGCCTGTTTTGTTTGTTTTGTTGTTTTATTGATGTTTATGAATTTGTTGAATTCATTAAGATTGCTGGGGAAAAGATCAACAACCTCAGATATGCAGATGATACCACTCTAATGGCAGAAAGTGAAGAGGACCTAAAGAGCCTCTTGCTCAGGGTAAAAGATGAGAGCGCAAAAGTGGGCTTGAAGCTCAACATCAAAAAAACTAAGATCATGGCATCCAGCCCCATCACTCCTTGGCAAATAGAAGGGGAAGTCGTGGAAGTAGTGACAGACTTCACGTTCCTGGGATCCCAGATCACCGCAGACTGTGACAGCAGCCATGAAATTAAAAGACGTCTGCTCCTTGGGATGGCAAACCTAAACAGCATGATAAAAAGTAGAGACATCACCCTGCCAACAAAAGTCCGCATGGTCAAAGCAATGGTATTCCCAGTAGTCATGTATGGGTGCGAGAATTGGACTATAAGGAAGGCCGAGCGCCGAAGAATAGATTCTTTTGAACTATGGTGCTGGAGAAGACTCTTGAGAGTCCCTTGGACTGCAAGAAGATCAAATCAGTCAATCCTAAAAGAAATCAACCCCAACTGTTCCCTGGAAGGCCAGATAATGAAACTGAAGCTCAAATACTTTGGCCACCAAATGAGAAGGGAGCACTCACTGGAGAAGACCCTGATGCTGGGAAAGACTGAAGGTCAAAGAAGACGGGGACGGCAAAGGATGAGATGGTTAGACAGTGTCATAAATGCAACGAACATGAAATTGAGCAAACTTCAGAGGATGGCGAAAGACAGGAAGGCCTGGCGTGATCTGGTCCATGGGGTCACAAAGAGTCGGACTTGACTGTGTGACTGAACAACAACGACAAATGAATTTGTTGAATTGTAATATGTGTGAAATATTAAATAAAAGAAGAACTTTTAAGAAAAAATCTGCACAGCCAATCAAATCTCCAGTAGTGAATCAGAAACCCATGGAGAATATCTGCCCATCTGAGTAAACAATACTGAGTTAGGTGGACCAATATTGAGTTAGAGTCAGGTGGGTCACTGAGTTGGTCTGAAGCGGCAGATAGGGTTACCAAGTACCTACCGCAAATCGGCGGGGGACACATAGTACTTGGCGGGAACATTCCCACGGGGAAAACACATACGGTGCACTATACTGTCGCCCAGATGTGACGTAGGCACGGAGCCGGGTGACGCTCTAGCAATGGGGCTGAAAACTCGATGGTACCATCGAGTTTTCACCCCCATTGCCAGAGCATCGCCCGGCTACGGGCCCAGCATTCTGACATCACGTCTGGGCGACAGCATAGTGTGACACGGGTGTGTTACAGGCAGGAATGTTCCGGTGGGAAAGTATGTGTCCCCCGCCGATTCGCAGTAGGTACTTGGTAACCCTAGCGGAAGAACAAAGTTTGAGTCCAGTGGTACCTTTAAGGCCAACAAAGTTTTACTCTGGGTATAAGCTGTCATTTGCATGCACACTTCTTCAGATACATTTATTTATTTATTTATTTTTGGATTTATATCCCGCCCTCCCCGAAGGCTCAGGGCGGCTAGCAACGAGGCACAAGTGCCAGAATTAAAACAGATAAAACAGTTTAAAACAATAAAATAATACAGTAGAACAACAAAGTGTCAGTGCAAGATGGAGTAGAACTTCCTCAAATGGTATTGGTCCCACAACTTGTCGGCCCCTCTCTTTCCAGGGTCACTTCGCACCCAGATAGAACCACATATTAGTGGTAGTGGTGCGATGCTGCATACATATCGGTGGTGGAATTGAAGTGGCGGCGGCTCCTACTCAAAAGTCTGGTGGAAGAGCTCCGTCTTACAGGCCCTGCGGAACTGAGAAAGGTCCCGCAGGGCCCGGATCTCCTCCGGGAGCTCCTTCCACCAGGTAGGAGCCGCCACCGAAAATGCCCTGGCTCTAGTAACAGCAAATTTAATATCTCTGGGGCCTGGAATTTCCAGGAGATGTTGAATCCCTGAAACAGACTTTGCCAAACATTACCTATAGTTAGGGGAAGTTAGTTCCCAGGAAGGGCTAATTGGAGTCAAGATGCATAAGTAACTGGGCAATAAATGTAGCCAAGACTGGTTGAAGGCAATTGGTAAGACCAGTGAAGAGCAGCAAAAGTAATATTTTTTATTTATTTATTTAATTTTATTTGACGTCTATCCCGCCCTCCCCGCCGCAGCGGGCTCAGGGCGGCTCACATCATTATTACAGATAAAACAATCTCTCAAGTAAAATTACAATAAATTACAGCATAATAATTACAAACTGATGTGAGAAGTCAATGACGTTCGCATGTGTAGTGAGATAAGAAACCAATATCTCTGTTAAGCCCTGGGAGTTCCATTGTCCTGAGTGTTGTAATAACTTATAACTCAGCAATCTCTCATTCCAGTCTGTTTCTGAAATCCCTTTGCAATAAAAGAGCTACTTTGAGGTCTCCCATTGAATGTCCTGGTAGGCTGAAGTGTTTTCCTACAGGTTTCTCAACACGTTAGTCAAACTGAATTATTTTGCCTCACAGATAGAATAGAATTCTGTTCTTTTCAGTTACTTTGGGGCTTAATTTGAGAATCAAGGCAGAACCGAACACTATCAAGTAGTCAGCATTTTATTGGATCTACCAAACAAGAATCTACAACAGGATTTGGGGGGGGGGGTCAACAGTGGGAGGGCTCCTAGTGTCCTGGCCCCACTGCTGGACCTCCTGAAGGCACCTGGTATTTCTGGCCACTGTGTGACAGAGTGTTGGACTGGATGGGCTTTTGGCCTGATCCAACATTGGCGTCTCTTACGCTCTTATGTTCTTAGGACATTGGGTACTCAGTGCTGGGATCTGAATATCTTGTAAACCTCAATACACTCTCAGGCTTCATCACAACCTGCTGTAGTGATTCTCTGCTCCAGGTACCACCAGATTCCATGGCTGTTCTTCCACCAAACTGCTGGACATTGTCTTTGAATGAATATTTCAGCAGTGCTCTTTATGATACCTCCAAAGGTATTAACAGCACAGGAATTCAGGAAGATCCTGACTGCTTTCAGGCCATAGCCAGTTGCTGATTTTCATCCACAGAGCAAAGGAAGAGCTAAGCCCAAAGGACGACCTGGAAGAAGATAAGTTTTTCTGTTGCTGTTTGCACAAGTTCAGTTCTGGCCACGGACCTAAGTTTGCCTGCCTCCAAGTAGGCCTGGTGGTATCCCAAAACTACAACTGATCTCCAGACTACAGAGACCCGTTCCCCTGGATGAAATGCCTGCTTTGGAGGGTGGGTTCTATGGCATTCTACCATGCTGAGGTCCGTTCTGTCCCCAGGCCCCGCCTTCTCCAGACTCCACCCCCCAAATGCCAAGAATTTCTCAATCTGGAGTTGGCAACCCTACCTTGATTTCCCAAATAGTTTGTGTAAAGTGATAGTTCTGAGTTATGAACAGGGTGTCTTAGATAGTGGGGTGGAAGCTGTTGGAAAAATTGGCACAAATACTTCGATATAGTCAGAGTTTGCAATGGATCTTTGCTTCAATATGTTTGAATATGAGAGCCAGTTTGGTGTGGTGGTTAAGTCTGCGAACTCTAATCTGGGAGAACCGGGTTTGATTCCCCCACTCCTCCACTTGCACCTGCTGATGTGACCTTGGGTCAGTCCCAAGCTCTGGCACAGCTGTCCTTGAAAAAGAGCAGTTTGTGTCAGAGTTCTCTCAGCCCCACCCACCTCACAGGGTGTCTGTTGTGGGGAGGGGAAGGGAAAGGAGTTTGTAAGCTGCTCTGAGAATCCAAGTGAAGGGCGGGGTATAAATCCAATCTCTTCTTGTTCTGCTGCTTCACTGGAGAGGAGGCATTTCTTTCTATGGGAAAGGGTACACAGGAAAATCTACAAAACAAAAGGCCTAAGGCTACATGTCTACAGCTACAGAACAGACTGACCACACGGTCTCACAAGAATAACTGTAATGGAGATTCTTCTGCTTCTTGACCCCTAGAAGGAAATCACCTGAATGCATTAACCAATGATTGTTAATAAATAGGGTTCGGTTTTGCAGGCTTTGTTTACATTGGCTCTGTCACGAACAAAAAGAAAGGAGGGAGGAAGAAAAAAAGGGAGAAGAAAAGAAAAAGGGGGGGGGTAAGGGAAAAAAAGAAAACTCAACCCATTGGCTCTGTGCCAGGTTTCCTTCCAGGTCAGTCTAAACAACAGCACACAAGGAAAACAGATTAATCCTATAATGACTGAATTAGACCTTGCAACACACACATATTTCCAACAGAAGCAACCAACTTTTCCACTCAACCTCACCCACCTCATGGGCTTATTCCAGCTCCTATCTCACATGGATTTTGTCTGTGCATCTCTAACGGTACCCAGGATAACCTTTGAAGGTAGCCTTCCCTTTTTCATCAGTGGACAAGCCAGTTGGATCCACCCTGTGTGTGCTCTTCCTGCAACAGAATTCCAGGTAGACCCATCTCTTATCCTTCATTGATCAGTTTGCATTAGAGCTTCGTCTCTCTGGAATCGGATCCCCTGCGCTCTTCCAAGAGCAGCATTTTGAAATTGTGTTTTCAGTGAAATTGGAAGAGGGTTCTTAATGCATTTGCACTGATATTTTTGTTCCGCTCCCCTTCCCCCCCCATGGCTGCAGACAACGACTTACTCATCTAACAGGCTTCATTTGATTCCTGTTCTGACCACGTTGCAAATGAGGCAGCGATGGACGAGCATCTTAGGCCCCGGTCACACGGGCAGGAAACTGCAGAGGAGAAGTGTGGCTGTTTGCCCTGGGGCAAACTACTGCGCAGTTACGCGATCAGACCTCCTGTGGAGGTCCTGTGGAGGTTCCATGGCAAGGGAGAGGTGCCGATCACAGGACAAGCCGGCGCGCAATGAAGAAGCGTGCGCTGCGGCAAACTGTTTTTTATTTTTGTGTACATGACAAATGCGCATGCTCCGTTGGGTGCGCATGCGCATCCACAGAGACTTGGACAAAAAAAAACACACCTTATTTGCAAGGGGACATGGGCGGGCGCCGGATGCCACTGGAAACGCGATCAGACGCCCGCCCTTGCCCCGCAGTTTCCGGAAACTAGTACCTCCAAGGTACTAGTTTTTTGCCACGCAGTTTCGGCTGGAAGCCTCGGTTGAGCCACGGGAGTGCTACGCTTCCCAGATGTGCTGGTGAGATCGCGCCCGGAAACTCCGCCTGTTTTCCGTCTCACTTGTGTGGCTTCTGTTACGTGTGACCGCAGCCACAGAAAGGCAAGGCAGCCACTGGTAGTAAAGTTCTCCTCCTAAAGTTTTCTCAATGAAATTGCTGAGCAGTCGGGTTAGAATGGATAAAAGAAAGTACTTCTTCACCCAAATAGTGATTAACACATGGAATCCAGCTACAAGCAAGGGCGTCTTCAAGAGGGGATTGGAGAAACATATGGAGCAGAGGCCCATCAGTGGTGTTAAATACTGGGTTCTGGACACATTGCAGTGATCAGCTGTAGTTTATTTAGTGATTTCAGGAACACTATAAGGACTGACTTCCAGGGCTTGCTGCCCTGCTTATAAAGCATGCAAGAATCACACCCTAACACACCCCACTCCCAACGATAGGCTATTTACAATACACTACTGTACTATTGGTCAACTTCAGGATCCTGGTCAGCTATTGTTCTGAGGGAACAAGCTCAACCAGTCCCAGGTACTGTTCAGGCTCAATACATAACAAGTGGTTATTAGCCATGAGGTATAGATAGGAACTCTCAGTCTGGGGCAAGTGATGCTCTGTATTCTTGGTGCTTGGGGGGGGGGATAGTGGGAGGGCTTCTAGTGTCCTGGTCCCACGGCTGGACCTCCTGATGGCACATGGTGTTTTTGGCCACTGTGTGACAGAGTGCTGGACTGGATGAGCCATTGGCCTGATCCAACATTAGCTTCTCTTATGTTCTTATTTACATCACTTCTGGTCTGAAATTTTGCCAGTGAAACAAAAAATATTACAAGATTTCATAGGAGACTCTCCCCCATCAATGTTTGTTTTGTTTATGGATGAAGAGCAACCCTGCTTGTACAAGCAACTGATTGTTTGTATGCTAACTGCGGCACGCATTGTATTAGGCAGCCTGTGGAGGCAAGACACTCTTCCATCTAAAGCTCAGCAGGTTTCTGCTCTGGCACCAGCCCTTTTGTTCCCCAGCCCTCCTCTTCCCTATTGGTCAATTTTGACTCCAAAACCACTCAGGGGCTTCTGGGAGTTGTAGGCCCAGCCTCACCTACTCCTAGCCAGGCTCCCTGGGCCTAGTAGGCCTCTGGTGGCACAGCCCAGATCATGACAGGCCTGAACCAACATTGGCTTCAGTGTTCCCTCTAAGCTGAGTTAGTGTGAGCTAGCTCACAGTTTTTTAGCCTCTGGCTCACACATTTTTATCTCAGCTCAGGAAAGATAGCTCCAGAGCAAACTAATTTATGCAGAAGCCAACTCGCTCGCTCACAGCTTTAAGGCCAGCTGCTCACAAAGTAGAATTTTTGCTCACAAGACTCCACAGCTTAGAGGGAACATTGATTGGCTTCTCTTATGTTCTCACCGCCATTGGCTAAGCTGTCCACTTTCAGCAGGGAACAGAGCTGGCAGAAAAGGCAAGGAAACAAGGACGGAATAAAGAGGTTAGGAAAAGAGGAATCAAAGGACTGAGAAAGCCCCTTTACCTACTGCCGGTTCCCCTATCTACTGGGCATTCCGGTGCTGCAGGCTACCTTGCCCTGGCTCAGAATGGCCTTCCTGCGGTAGCTTCCACACCAAACGGTGTTCTGAGCAGAGCTGTTTCTCAGTCACTGTCCTCAAGAGTTGCTGACTCTGAGTTTGGAAATTCCTGGAGATTTGGGGTGGAGCCTGGGCAGCAGTGTTCCCGCTAAGCTGAGTTAGTGTGAGCCAGCTCAGTTTTTCAGCCTCCGGCTCACACATTTTTGTCTTAGCTCAGGAAGGAGGGCTCCAGAAGAGCAAGCTAATTTATGCAGCAGCCCAATCACTCGCTCAAAACTTCAGTGCCAGGAGCTCACAAGGTAGAATTTTTGCTCACAGGACTCTACAGCTTAGAGGGAGCATTGCTGGGCAGGGCAGAGTTTGGGTAGGAGAGGGGCAGGACCTCAGTGGGGTATAAGGCCATAGAGACCACCCTCCTAGCCAGGGGTCATTTAGTAGAAAAAAAGGTGCAGGAGCTCACTAGCATAACTTATTAGCATAACTTATTTGCATATGCCACACCCCCTGACATCACCAGAAGTGTGTCAGAAGGCAACACACACCGCTCAGGCTCCACTGGACTGTTTTGGATTGCTAGCTATTGGGGGGGGGGGAAACGTACAGATCTGTCCTCGCAGAGGAGGGAGAGCTTGTACCTGAATAAAACTTGGTCTTAAAGGTGCCACTAGACTGCTTTGGACCGGGGAGGCGGGGGGGGGGCTCTGCAACTCACCTGGCTGCTTCTTGTTCTGACTGAGGGCTGCTGGGAGCAGGGGGTGGGGCTTGTTGCATGTGTCTGCCCCCTGGGCTCTTTACTGCCGGAGCTCCGCTCCTGTGCGCTCCTGCAGGAAATGACCCCTGCTCCTAGCAACCCATGCTGCACTGCTCTAGGGTCCAGATAATGAAATCCCAACTCCCTCCAACCAGTGAGCCATCTTCCATTAGCACATGCCTCAGGGTGCTTACCGAAATTTACCAAAAGCCTACTCCATTCCAGTCTACCCAGCCAGGGCCTAACCAGTACTGCGTAAGTATGTTGATTCCGTCAAGTTGCAACCGACTTCTGGAAACCCCAGTAAGGGTCTTTCAAGGCAAGTGAGAAACAGAGGTGGTTTGCCGTTGCCTTCTGCAGAGCCTTCCTTGGTGGTCCCCCAGCCAAGAACCAACCCTGCTTAGCTTCAAGTTCTGAGACTGGACAAGATTGGGCTATACTAGCCAGTTTGTGTAGTGAGAGCCAGTTTGGTGTAGTGGTTAAGAGTGGCGGACTCTAATCTGGAGAACCAGGTTTGATTCCTCACTCCTCCACATCCAGCCCGCTGGGTGACCTTTGGTCAGTCACAGTTCTTTCAGAGCCGTTCTCTCAAAGAGCAGTTCTCTCAGAGCTCTCTCAGCCTCACCTACCTCATGGGTTGTAGGGAGAGGAAGGGAAAGGAGTTTGTCAGCCACTCTGAGACTGCGAGTGAAGGGCGGGGTATGAATCCAATCTCCTCCTCCTCCTCTGTCCCTCCATGAGCAGTGTTAACTTGAGACCAATTATAAAGCTTAGCACCTGAAATGCAGCAGTGTGAAATGTGTGTGGGGGGGAGGCTTTCCCCTTCACTAGTCAGAGATGGCCACACTCCCCATTCCCGCTTGACCTGTCAGTAGCCTGCTTGCATGGGCTCTGGCTTAATTGCTTTAAGGATCTGTTCTTGTTGCTTTTTCATTTTCTGTTTTAGATTCTGTTTTAATTTTCTATCAACATGACTGTGTCAGGTAAAAGGACGGATATATAACTACAAGGAAGGAAGGAAGGAAGGAAGGAAGGAAGGAAGGAAGGAAGGAA